>NC_072482.1:31033824-31298824 GCF_027574615.1 Eptesicus fuscus | reverse complement strand
ATGTAAAGTATAGACTATAAGCACAATTTGTACAGCATATTTCTAGAACTCATTCACTTTGCATAGCTGAAATTTAATACCTGTTGAACAGAAACTCGCCATTTTACTCTCCCTTTAGCTCCTGACAACAACATTTCAAAAGTATAGGCAACAAAAGCCAAAAATAGATAATTGGACTATATCAAAATGAAAAGCCTCTGCACAGCAAAGGAACAATTATCAGAATGAAAAGACAACCTATAAAATGAGAGAAAATACTTGCAAACCATGTATCTGATAAAAAGTTAATGTAAAACTATATAAGAAACTTCCACAATTCAATAACAAATAAACAAAACAAAACAAATTTAAAAACAAATTAAAAAGTAAGAAAGCAAAGTATGTTTTTTGTTGTTTTTTAATTGGAAACAGAGTAGAAAGGAATATGGGAAGAAATAACATTAAGGAAGCCAATTTACTGAGTTATAAATATGTATAAATATCTTCACCATGATTCATTAATAATTAAAGGTTAAAATATGCAAGCAGCCATCATTAATTAGTCAATGGGCAAATAATCATCATCACACTAATGAAAATAACAGCTAACATTTATTGAGTGTCTACTCGAAGTTAGGTACTGTGGTTGATACTTTAAATACATTTTTTAAAATCCTAAAACAAAATATAAAGTTGGATATTGTAGTTATTTTCCCAGATAGGAAAATTAAGATAAACCGAGCTAATACCTGCTTTCATGCAAAATCATGAAGACCTTAGAGACAAAAGAGCCTGGGCTGGAACTTGCCTGGATATCTCAATCTGTGCAACATCCATGCAAGCCCTGGACTGCCTAGCTTTGGCTTTATTGTTGTACTAGAGGCCTCATGCACCAATATTCGTGCAAGAATGGGCCTTCCTTCCCCTGGCTGCTGGCACGGCCTTTGCTCTGGCCTGGAGCCGCCTTTCCGCCTTCCCACGCTGCCCAGAGGCCCTGAGCGGCTGGGGCGGGGTGAGATGGAATGCCTGTGTCATTGCCATGGCAACAATGCAAGCATCCCGCCTCAACCCCGGCCACTCGGTGCCTGCGTATGCAAATTAACCCACCATCTTTGCTGGGTTAATTTGCATACTCACTCCTGATTGGCTGGTGGGCGTCACAAAGGTACAGTCAATTTGCATCTTACTCTTTGATTAGTGTAGATGCTTAAAAGAAATAAATGGAAGCAAGAGATTGTGATTTTCCTAAGGCCATTCAGCTGATAGAAGGCTGTGCCAGGAGTTGAGCCCAAGTCTGCATGACTTCAATGAGGATTCCCCTTCCTTTGTTCTCTCAGTGAGGGTGGCAGTATTTGGGGAATTAAAATCTCACAGAAAACAAGTGGGGAGGATCTCATAAAGAAGTGATGAGAAATAAATAATCTAATCTAATGATCAGAATAATAAGCATAAAAATGTAGCTTGAGAATGGACATTGTGGGCATGGAGGAGGACATTGAGAAACTTTGAGAGAACAATTTCAGAAAAGGGCTCAGATGGAAACTAGACTTCTAGAAGTTAAAAAGGGGACCTTGTCATATCAAAGAATTTAGCAACAAAAGGAATAAGGTTGCATGCAAGTCAGATAGCACAGAAAAGTAAAATTTTTGTCAGCTGTGTTTCTGTGTGGAGATAGGAATGAAGCTCCCAGTGCTTTCCAATGCAGACCTCAACAGTCCACAAAGAGAGTGATGAGACAGGGTGAGACAGAAGTTCCACAATTTGATTCAGAAATTGACAGGATAATATTAGAAAGATGAAGAGACGAAAAATCTTGTGCTGAAACCCCAAGGGCAAAAGCATTATTAATGTCAATAAAATAGAAGAAAATTAAAGAATAAAGTTTCATTTATATCATGTTAGGCCTTTTTCCTCATAAATTTTCCAAAAATTTGTATGGTATTTCTAACAAAAATTGTAAAATACCAAAATACAGTTTAGTTTGTATATAACTAGATTATGAAAGATTTCCATAGTCATTCTTGAGTGTAGGTAAAGGCAAGTCTTCTTAAAGTTTTTCTTCCTCTCATTTCTTTTTAAAAGACTTTAAAATGCCATCAATATTGAGTGCTAATCTCAAAATCACAAATAGTTCATTCTATTTGGATATATTCCCCTTTAAAAAAGCTGTTTACCTGGGCTGGTAACCAATCTTTAGTTTGATATAATATGCAACAGCTAAGATGCACAACCCTGGAAAAAAATGGATTACCGATATAAAAGTAGGTTTACAGTGGTTTGTGTGGAAAATAACAATACTTAATAAATAATAATACAATAATAAACTATGTTTCATGTAATCACAACTGTAAACCTACTTTTGTATGTGACTTTCCACACTAGTTCTCAGATAATCTGGACTCAAAGCCAGTCCTAGGACACAGCCAGACCATTATAAAATTTATAAAACAACATGCATCCAAGATTTCACCAGTTTAAAATGAACTCACTCATATCCTAATTCTAATGTTTTTGTTTCATATTCCTTTTGTAAGGATCCCAAATGTGTAAAATACACATAGAAAAAAGACTGAAAATCTATGTGACAAAATAATCAATAGTACTTGTCTCAGGGTACTGGTTGGCGGGCATTATGTTTTGCTCCTTTACAGTTTTTGTACCTTTGTGTTTTTCCCCACATGACAACATTACCACTATAATCAGAAAAGTTTTTGAGATTCAGAAAAAAAAAATAATAATATCAAGCTAATATATGATTATCAGAAAGTTAATTCTTTTATAGTCTTTTCGTTGGAAATGAAGATTTCTTCTTAAGTGCTTTTATAACTTGAACCAAAATAGTCCCTTCATCAGAAAACTAAAGGAGATAACACTTAGGAAATCTGTATATAGCTTTTAAAATGTATATGTATTTACATGTGATTTAGGAATATAAGACAGTTCTAATTTCAAACGGATTCTCCAAGTCTTTTTCATTCATGGATATCAGAAGTCATTTTGTAGCATATGAATATTTTCTCTTATGCTACAGTAGCATTATGGTGTATCGAAATGGGTTAATAATCCTTGGATTCATAGACTAACATTCATTTTTATTATTTTCCATTATTTAGCAAGGAGGTAATCTTACATAATCTTTTGCTAAAGTTATATAAATAATCAACCCAGATTTGTAGTGATAAAGCATACTTTTCAAATTGATATTTAACCACTTACTTACAATGGTCATCTTTAAGCTTTAACCATTATTTTGTAGAAGATCCAGTAAAAATACTATAAGAAAGCATATAGTCATAGGCCTGAAATTTGAAGATTAACTGTTTCTCCTAAAAATTTAAACTACATATCTTAGAAAAGATTATGACAATTGTAATTTGTTCCATTGTTCCTAACACCTCTAAGTCAAATCACTACAGTGCTAAACATTATCTACCAAAAATATATTGTAAAACATTATAAAAAGATACACTTACGGTTTACAACAGTTTTCTATAGGCTAAAACCCTGGCAACAAAAACTTTCAACAGCAGAATCACTGACTAAGCATCTCAGGGAGCTATTTGTATTATTCAACCTCATTTTCCCCCATTTCATTCTAAATTATAATTATGATGTGGCTTGGCTATAAACTGAGCCAGTCAAGCTTTTGGCACTGGGTCACAGGTGAGCTATTTTTGAAGTTAAAAATGTGAGCACATGACTGTAGTCTTAACCCAAATTGGAAAACAGTTCTCCAAAATTTACTTCTGAGATGTGAAACCGAGACATCCGTGAGAGGTTGAAGATTTAATTCAGCCAAAATTTTGATGCTATATTTCTGGGATAAAGGTAATTATCCCAGAAATAATTTTGATATCTGAGTTAGTTTCAAGAAATAGAAATTTTAAATCTTGAGTTAATCATATTTCAAAAGATGATTCAGCATTCTTACATAGAAAATGCAAAAGTGAGAGATCATTGGACATTTATATAGCTTAAATAAATATTTGGATGATATGCTTAGAACTCTATAAAATGGGAGCCTGCATATTGGGGAATATATCTCTGCTCACTTCCTCAGTGTATTATGTGTCATTTGGGAAACTGGACATTAGAAGAAAGATAAACATTATTGGAGTGGTAGAATAAAGTATTACTATCTATAAACTTAGAAATGAGAAAAAGTGGTCTATATGTGAAAAACTGGATTCAATTAAAATATAAACTAAGAAAATCTGTTCACATCAACCAAGTTGTTCATAGTCATATATTTATTCAACTAACACTATTTTGTAGCAGCTCCAATATAATTCATTTGCAATTATTGAATTCTTTAAACACTAATCAATATGCCAGCATTGCAGTGTTTAAAGAGAAAAGGTTCACTCAATAAAAGCCATGCTGCAAACGTTTTGTACCTACTTGATAGAGATGCATACATACACCAAATAAAACTTTATACTTGCTTCAGTAAATACTAAACAAATCCCTTTCATTTCTTTGCTGTGGTCTAATTAAAATTACACTTTAATTTTGCTTGTGACAAGTTTCAAAAGAGCTTGCCAAAATTCCTCCCATGACATCATCTATAGAATCTATGAGAAAACAAATATCTTTATCCTGCATATAGTTGTTGCTGTTGTTTAAGTCACAGACATGGAACTGGGAAACGTGCCTCCTGGTTTCAGCTGCATCTCCACCCCACCGCTGCTATCTGGAGGAAATCTCAGCCTGCCTGTGACTCAGTGTCCTCACTGACAAAATTAGTTGCATGTTCTATCTATCTGATAGGGATTATTGTGCTGCTAAAACTCAAGAAAATGGATATCCTCACCAATTGTTTATGTAGTAATGATATGGGTCAGGCATTATTAATGGGAATGAATGAAAATAATTTTTCTAAAAGTTTTATATAAATGCAACATATTATGATGCTCACACATGCCATTTTATGGATAAGAAAACTCTATCAGAGGAGTTAAGTGACATGAATAAGACTACCCATTAAAGAATATCTCTCTTATGGTGGCACCATAACATTTCCAGGTTTAAGAGGAAATACCAGAGTTTAGGTTCGGAAGACCCAAATTTCAAAGAAATGAATTAAGATCCTACTTGAAGAAGAAAAAAAATGATACGTATTGATTTTCATCATTAGTTATAGTGGTTGTTGTTACCATAAAGATTTTGAGAACTGGAAACAGAACCTGGGATTAACAAATTTCTTGAGGTCGCATAGCCACACAGCCAACAGCTAGATCACTTACTGTTTTTAAGTCATGGGTGGGTAGAGAAATATCAAGAGTAAAAGTATATACTACCAAGAGGAGAATCCATGTCATATCCTGATATGAAATGCAAAGGATGTAATCTTTCCAAACCCTGAACACTGTCGTTACCAAGAAATTATCAATGAAAACCTTCCATTCAAAGTACATTCTTTGGAAATTATGAGTATTTAAAATAAAATAAAGTATGGTCAACAGTAACAACATAAAAACGCAGGGATTTCTACAAACTTTTAGCTTTGAGGGAAGTAGAAGATAGATCTCTGAGGGATAAATTACCCACATGCCACCAGACAAAAAAGAGGTCAGGTAAGTGAGGGTGAAGTAGCTGCTACTTCTGACAAGTGTCCACAGAGAATGCACTGTTCTAAGACTCCCTTGTACCACCCATTTTGCCAGTCATTTTGCCAAACTACACTCTTGACTTGCATGGCAACTTGACCAGAAGTAACAATGGAAGCCTGTGCTTAATGCCTCAGTGACAGCACATGCAGAAAGAATAATAAAGAGGCAGGAGTTATCTTTGAATGAATTACATAACATGGCTTTTTAAAGTCCAGTGCTTAATGCTTAAGCTGATTTTAAAATTCTGCTTAAAAAATCGAAAAGACAGTCTTCTTCTATGAATTTACGAGTAGGAAAAAAGGAAGGCTTTTTAGGTTCTGATTTAGATACCCTAAAATACCAACTTTCATAATTTGGAGAATATAAAATTTTGCTTTGACCTTATACATTGTACATTTATATAAAATGGTTTAGTGCCTTTTTGGTGCTTGGTACGGTATTAGGCATAGGGATATCAGAGATTAAAAGATAAAAGTAGTCCCTTTGCTCAAGTATAGTATGGAGATACACATGCAGCTTGTCCATCCTCAGCCCCAATTAAGAAAATTCCAACACCTATATAATACAATTATGATCTGTAGGGGTGTGCTTAGTGCTCTGGTGACAAAGGGGAGGTTGCATGAGTCCATTTTCAAAAGCTCGGCATTTAAAGAAATATGTGCATGCATTCTAACTCCCTATCACCCTGCTGCTCCTCTGGAACTATGGCTTCTTAAAACATTAATAAGGCGAGTGGTGAAAATTCACAGTTGAAGGACAGCTCTGAACCCTCCGTGGCATAATTAACATGTTAATGAGCGGCCAAGGCCTTTCCCGGTTT
Source organism: Eptesicus fuscus (assembly GCF_027574615.1). Lineage (NCBI taxonomy): Eukaryota > Metazoa > Chordata > Mammalia > Chiroptera > Vespertilionidae > Eptesicus > Eptesicus fuscus. The sequence goes on along the minus strand of NC_072482.1, from coordinate 31,292,413 downwards.
GGATCTCAACCCCTTGTCTCCTGAGTGGATCTCAATCTGTTGCCCTCATAGAATGAGGTGATTCTGTCTGAGTTAGATTTTTAACCAAAGTAGATCCCATAGGCCAATGTTTCAGCTTCACACTGCTCTCTCCTTTGTTAGCAGAGCTCACTTATAGTCGAGTGCCCCATGTCAGAGTCCGCCAGATAGTCTTCAGCTCTCGCTTCCTGTTTGGCATGTACAAAAACTGTATCCACAACGTTCACATTCCAACGGCAGCTAATTTTCAGTAACTGACCCACTAATTGCAAGTTCCCCTCATTTGCAAGGTGCAGTGGGCTAACTGCTATTTGGGGACATGATAATTTGCAGAGGAAGCACTGGATAATGCTTGTAATTTAATTATTTGCAAATCAAACTTTCCCTGATACACTAAAGGCACTACACTTCTTCACTGAAGACAAGATGGAAGGTCATTAAAAAGCTATTTGTTTCGAGGCTGCAGAAAGTAAAAGTATGTAAAAAAAAAAAGCTCTAATGGATGGAAAAACACTTTGATTCCCAGATAAAATCTTTCAAAAACATTAAAAACCAATCTCCTTATTTTCATTACAAGGTATAAAAGAAAAAGAAAAAACTGTCATGAGAAAGATTCCTGTGGGAAAGTTTCAAGCATCTTAAAAATGAGGCTTATAACAGAAAAACCTTCTCTGTCATAATTAATATAGCATCACTAATATAAAACCTGGGCTTCTTCTCCCATCTTCATATCTCATTCCTGACTGCTGCGGAACCGTTACTATAATGTACATTACACATATAGTACAGCATATGCTATACTATTATTCTTATTAGGTAGAGGCTGCAGAATCCCAGGGAATTTTTGACATTTATTTCTTGGTGACAAGAAAGCATAGCTCAAGTTACCTCTAAAGATGTGAACATTAATAATCCACACAGATATTGAAGTAGTTCAACCACTACTGTAAATTTTGCTTACTGATTCAGTCACAAAACCAAGGGCACCATGCACATTTACCCATGAGTTACATAATCTCTTAGCAAAGTTGCAGGCTCCAGTTGTGTTCATTGTGTCCTGCAGTTTTCCTGTTTTGTTTTCTTCTTCTTAATAATAGTCAGGGATATTTTAGAAAAGTGTAAAAATGTCTGCCATATTTAGTTAATTGCTTTTATAAAGACTACTTGTTACATTGTATTTGCCACTGAAGTACATTTCTCTTGGAGAAGAGGACTCCAAGTTCTCCAAAGAGAATCAGACATCAACATAATGTTCCACAATATAAACAACTGATTTTTTTGTAGCCAACTAGCCTAGGACACACAGAAACCCCCAGGAAATCAGAAATTTTCCTATTGAGAATACAGTTGGGAAGACTGGTATGAAGACTGTTTAATATCAGAGCGGCACGTTAAATTTATTTTGCACAATTTCCAACTTTGTAGTTTTATGACAAAGAAACAAATGGCATGTTCAGACTTCTCTAATTCAGGCCATTAACTGTATCTTCCATGTCCCGGGGTTTAACTGGGGCCATTCTCAGGTACAGACACAGGTTCAAATCTAGTATAACAACCACATCCTGGAGCAGTAGTTTCATCTTATTAAGGTGGCTTCTGGACCTTTATCACTTGAGACAAACACTGATAGAAATCCCTGGCACTTCCCAGTGAGAGTGATAGTATTCCTTAAACTAAGTGTAACTTTGGGGGAAAAATTCAAGAACTCGGTAGAGGTACAGAAAATTCATTGTGGGTCACCCCACATATTCTCAATGGCTCCAACTTGGTTTATGAACATCACTTCCCTCCCCTTCCTGAGCTATCTTCATCTAATTGGGCTCCTTTTGCTACCAGGCCTGCTGAACAAAGGCTCCTATAAAGGCAACAGATTCTCTATGGAAAGTCAAGCATGAAAGAATAGGAAAAAAAAAAGAGTAAGAAATTGCTTTTGGGGGTCCCCAGTCTAGATTCCAGCAGTTTGTATAATTTCTTTTAGGTTCTGAATTCAGATGTCCTTATGGTAATTTATTAATTCATATCCTTCTGAGTTAGGTTTTCTTTCAAATCTTACATGACAAGATAGAAAAGACGGGTGCTCATTGTTACCCAGCTTCTCCTCCTCCCTCTCCTAGTCTGCCAAAGTGCAGGCTGAAGTGGTTCCTGCTTCTACAGCTACATCAGGACATCTACTGCCCAGGGCTGCAGTGCATGCCGCATCCAGACATGGATGGGGCTCTAAGATGGAAAAGCACTACTAATGGATTTTAAGATTGGACTGTTATTTAAACTAGGAGTAGCTCCTTTTGGTACCAGACTCAGTCCTGACATTAAATAGGTTCAAATATTCAATGGTAAGTGCTATAGGACAGAAGCTTCCTATAACGATGACTGCTTTGTTTTGCAATGTGAGTCTTGAAAGACCTTGATCTTTCTTTTTTCCAGGTGGAGATAAGGTTTTCACGTATCCACCCAAATATATTTATTTATGTGAAGTGCAAAAAAGAAGTATGTTGAGATCATCTCCTGGATCTCAGAGGGTCCTGCATTCCTATGTGAGAGTCTGATACTTGGAGCCAAATTCCCCATCAGCTATATCAAACATTTTTCTTTTCTTTCTTTCTTTTTTTTAAACACACCTAAAAACCTATTTAGCATCAAACGGATAAGGAAGGGAAAGGGCTACCGCCACATTACGCTTAATTCTCCAAATTCAAATCTTCCTCCGAGATACATACACCCCGGGAAAGACTCAAGGACAGAGAACTCTTCCACCTGACAGCCAAGGGGGCTGTGAAGAGACTCAAATCAGGGTTTTTGAGCACAAAGGAGAAAACGTGCTAACACCAAATCATCCACTTCCCACTGCAACCTCTCGGCCAAATCCAAGGCCCTGCGGGACCAGAGCTGAGGTGTGCTGCAGCCCAGGGGCAGGGGTGACCCGCTGCCTCCTATCCCTCGCAGCCAGGCCACCTTGAACAGAGCGCTGCATTCCTGCTGTCTCAGGAAGCCTTGCTCACCAGCCATGTTACGGAACTATAGATAATTTATGACTGCAACACTCAGGAGTAAGGGACAGGAAAAGCAGATGCTCCAGGCCAGGTTTGCCAGTTTTACTTTGTGCATTGCCTATTGCTTCATACAAGTCTTTCCCCCCTGTACACGTTTTATTGCAGTCATTTTTGCAGGTGTGTCTTAGAGACTTGAGGTAAAGAGGCTAGTCATTATCTCAGACCTTGCCTTCCGTACAGTACTGATAAGTCCCCCCCTTAATGACTGCTGCCAGAACTCCCCATGGGCCTCAGAGGGGTACCACAGGGCTGCTGCCTCCAGAGGGGTCTAAAGTGAGACCCCTCCTGGATGAGACATCTGCACCCCCCACTCAAGAGGCAGAACAGCTGAAGATTCCCTTTTCTCAGTCATTCAGCTGGACTGAATCCAGAGCTGTGGTGTTTTAAACACCCCTATTGTTTCAGGAATAAGAATCACGCCCCTTGAGTGTCTTTTTCTTTCTTGCTCCCTAAGCCCCTTCATGGTGTCAGGATAAGACAGGCTGCAGGTAGAAGTGAGGGGGGGGGGGGAGGGGCAGGTCTGTGCCCACCTCCCTCCAAACCCAAAGGCCTGGAGTTCCTCTGTTGATTGAAAGCTGGTAACCTTATCCCACTGAAGACCGCTGTTTAAATATCAAAGCCACTGGGATTGCCTGTCTCTGAAATCTGATCACTATCATTCTACCACCAAAAGGTGGGATCTTTGTAGTTCTGTTCAAACAGATTCTTTCTGCCTTGGGACTCCATGCTTCTAGGGCATTCTAGACGATTTTTCTGTTTCTGCAGAACTGACACCCACGAGGGCTTAGTTTTGTGTGTTCTTGGAATGGCCTTGCACAGGGGCCTCTGTATCCCGATGTTTTCTCTTCCCCCGGTTCCTCACAGTGGACTCCAAGGTTGTGCACTTTGCTGGAGTCCTAGTCTCACCCACAGGCATTGCAAGGAGCTGGCTCAGCTCTCCTTTGTCCAGGTGGTGGCATCTGGAGCCCCCACTAATCATCCCAACAAGGCTCTGTGGGTGACACATCCCTTAACAAGGTGTTAAATGCCCTGCAAATTACTTAGCTTCTCTGTGGGAACCTTGATCTTAACTCAGTCTTAAGCAAATTTTCTCACTATTTCTGGTTATTCAACTGCAAATGACCGCAGGCAGCAGCCTTTGGAGGCTGTTTAGACCCACTAGGGCCTCTCAATCAAGCAAATTCTGTCATCTGGGGTCTTCCATCCATCCTTCCATCCACTTCAAAAATACAGTGTAAACTATTATCAGGATTTACTAGACTTTTGAGGAGGTGAAACAGATACTGTTAAGGACACCATTATAATATTTAAAATAAGGTCAGGATTTAGAAGCAACCTAAAATATGTTGGGCAGAATACACATTTATTTAGGTTATAATCTATGCCAGTAGAGAATTTTGAAAATAATCTTTGCGTTCTAGAAAGTAGTCAAGGTAGATAAATCAGTGCAGGAAGTACAAGTTGACTTTGGCAATCTAGGTCAACTGTGAAAAGGAATGAAAGGGTTAGCAAAGTTCTGCTTGATCATTATCAGGACCTGAGAAATTTATTTCATTTTGTGAAAGACAGCCACACACACTTCCCCCCCTCTAACAAGAAATAAGAGAAATTTCATTTTAACTGTGGGAGGAGGCCTTTAAATTAGCCATAAAAATAATATGAGAGAATGGACAAAGCCACCACTAACATGCTCTGGAATTTCCCCCCCTTAAGTCTTTAAAATGTCTCTAATGAGAACTGAGCCGATAGGCTACATTAGGTCTCTTCTAGGTCTTATAACTTCATTCAAGCAACAAACAAACAAACAAACAAAAACCCTTTGAGTTTGGTTAGTAGTTTCCTGAAAAGAAAAAATACCCAACTTTTGTAAAGCAATAGACATCGCATGCATAAGATGAAAAGGTTGAATGAAATATATATGTTTATTTTGTCACTTTTTTTAAAGTTAGCACTAATGTTATTTTTTAACATTTTATTTGAAGTAATTTTAGATATAAAAAGTTGCAAAATACACGGAATTCCTGTATATCCTTCACCCAACTTTCCCTAATATGTTAATTTGGTATAATGATCGTACTGAAAGGAGTTTTTGGTGTAAAATAGGAGTTTTGGGGGTGAAATAGGTGTTTATGAAATTTTAAAAAATTAAGGGATCCATGGAAAAAGCACAGGACTACAGAGCTGCAAAAAGTACATTTCCATAGAACAAGGAAGCTGGAAACAGCAGAAGGCACATTTCCATAGAACTGGGGGACTGGAGGCTGCAGAAAGGTATGTTTACAGAATAAAGGGAAGTAAGCCTCTCATTCAAAAAGAGAAGAAAGCCCAGAGGGAATAGGAGGACAATGAGGGAGGAGAGCCTCACGTGTCCCATTTGAGGTTCCACCTTTGAGCTCAGGAGTTGCTATAGTGACCAAATCAGAAGGGAATAGTGACCAATCAGAGGGGAAATCAAGGCACAAAGATCTGCAGCTTTTATAAACCATAGGGAAAAGGGGACTCAGTGGGACTCTTTCCCCCTCCCCAGGTGTGAGTCAGTACTTGCTTCTCAATAAATTTCCACCTTTTGCTATACCACCTCTTGTCGGCAGTTTCATTCTTTTTTTTTTTTTTTTAATATATATTTTTTATTGATTTTTCACAGAGAGGAAGGGAGAGGGACAGAGAGCCAGAAACATCGATGAGAGAGAGACATCGACCAGCTGCCTCCTGCACACCCCCCACCGGGGGATGCGCCCGCAACCAATGTACATGCCCTTGACCGGAATCGAACCTGGGACCTTCCAGTCCACAGACCGACGCTCTATCCACTGAGCCAAACCGGTTTCGGCGGCAGTTTCATTCTTGAACTCCACCAGACAAGAGCCTGGGAGACCATCCTGCCCAGGAAAAGACCTTGTGTTTCCAGTCCAAAAATTCCTTTATCGGTACAATTAATCCAAATCATGGAATTAACATTAGCACTATTAACAAAAAGAAATAACAGGCCCCAGGTGGACCAGCTCCCTCCCAGGGCCACCTGATTGCACTTTCAGCCCCTCCCAGGAACGTCACCAATCAGTCTGAAATTTTCTGATCAGCAGTAGTAATATAATTTGCCTGAAAAGATCCCTGCTCCAGAGAAAAGTGGCTTTGCCTGAAACCATCCTTTATTTTCTTTTGCTAATAACTTCTTTGTTCTTCCTACTTGCTCGGTACTTCTTGGAGCACCTCTCTATTTACTAGATAGGATGCTGCTGGATTCATGAACCCTTCAATAAAGCCCATTAGATCTTTAAAGTTTAGTTGGTTGACTTTTTATCATTTAACAGCACATTTGAATAACTACTCTACAGACCTTACTCAAAATCCACCAACTGTACCTCTACTATCCCCTCTGTGATCCAACATTCAATCCAGGATCCTGCATTGCATTAGTTGTCTTATCTCCTCAGTCTCCAATCTGGGACATTTCTCATTCAGTATCTTTTAGGATCTTAACAACTGTGAAGAGTACTGACCACTGATTTTGCAGAATGCCCCTCAATTTAGATGTGTGTGCATTTTCTCAAGACAGGATTGAGGCTATGCATTTTTAACAGGAATGTGATGTTTTGCTTTTCATGGAAGAACATGATATGCATAAGCCTCACTTCTGGTTGAAACAGGAATTTTAGGGGAACACAGGCAGGTTTAGGGAATTTTTAGAATTGTGGTCCATGGAAAAAAAAAACACATTAGGGCTACAGATTGGGAGAACGTACATCTCCATAACACAAGGAAGCCAGGTGCAACTACATTTTCATAAGACAAGGAAGCAGCAACATGTATATTTCCATAAGCCAAGGGAACTGGAAGTAGCCAAAAAAGGTCTATATTTACAAAATAAAGAAGAAAGAAGAAAGCCCAGAAAGGAAAGAAGAACAATGAGGGAGGAGGGCGTCACATGTCCCATGTGATCTCTGACCTTTGAGTTCAGGAGTTACTCTACTGACCAAATAAAAAAGGGGGATAGTGGCCAATCAGAGGATATCAGGACACACAGATTGCAGCCTTTATAAACCATGGAAACAGGAACTCGGTGGGACTCTTTCCCCCTCCCCACCTGGGAGTCTGTGTTGTCAGAATCTTCCCCTTTCCCCACGTGGGAGTCTGTACTTATTCTTCATACATTTCCACCTTTGCTATACTACACTCTGTCCGTGGATATATTCTTCGACTCTGGCGGACAAAGAATCTGGTTTTCAGTCCAAAAAATTCCACTTCATGGTGATGTTAACTCAGATCCCTTGGTTAAGGCTGCATGTACCAGTTTCCCCCACTTTTTCCATTTGTATTTAAGAAGTATCTTTTGTGGAGATGTATTTTTTTGAGCCTATGTGCTCTTTTAGAAATTAAGACTTGGATGCTTCTGAGTGATACTGTTGTAAGTAGCTGGTTATTAATAACTAGTGGCCCGGTGCACAAAATTCATGAACGGGGGGGGGGGGGGGGGGAGTGTTCCTCAGCCCAGCCTGCACCCTCTCCAATCGGGGACCTCTTAGGGGATGTCATATTGTCGGGATAGGCCTGACATCCCTCTTGCAATCTGGGACCGCTTGCTCCTAACCACTCACCTGCCTGCCAGCCTGATCCCCCTAACTGCTCTTCCCTGCTGGCCCGATCCCCCTAACTGTTCTCCCCTGCTAGCCTGATCCCCCCAACTGTTCTCCCCTGCTAGCCTGATCCCCCCAACTGCTCTCCCCTGCCGGCCTGATCCCCCCAACTGCTATCCCCTGCCAGCCTGATCCCCCTAACTGCTCTGCCCTGCCGGCCTGATCGCCCGCCCCTAACTCTCTCTGCCTCGGCCCCGCCACCATGGCTTTGTCCTGAAGGTCACCCGGAAGTTGTTTGGCCTAATTAGCATATTACCCTTTTGTTAGTATAGATAGGAAAGGAGCAAAGGTTGATAGCCTATAATTAAGTCACTGCCCCTTTCTTAACAATCTGGAATCTGGTCTTATAAGACCTGTTTTCCTAATTATTCCCAATTTACAAAGGGGCCTAAACAAAGAATGTAACATACATTCTTAGCTAGAGGGGAGGTCGCTGGCACCACCCAGACCAGGTATTTAGATACAATCTAACTTCCCCATTCTAACTGACTCAGGAGGAGCTGTGGAAGCCCACCACAAAAGCCTGGTAGTTAGGAAACAGACAAAAAACAAAGAAACCAAAGGGTATAAAAAGAAAGCTTCCTCCATATTCACTCACTCAGGATTTGGAGAACTGACCCCCTGAGTCACTGTACTAGTACATCTGAAAATAAATGGGTTTATCCTGGATCTCTGAGTACTCCCTGTGTATTTTTCGGTCGCCTGATAAATTCTGTAATAGAACCACATACGGAAGATATGTGCCTATCAATCACAGACAGAGCTGGTTGGGCAGAATGAATGTGGCCACTGCAAGTGCATGAAAATCTGGGATATTGTAGTATAATCCCCTAAACAAAGCAAGCTCGCTCTCTTATGCTCTTGGTTCCTTTTGGCACGGTTGGCTCTTGGCTCACCCTTGGCTCCTGGCATTCTCCCATGTGACCCACAGCCATGCAGACCCCCATATGCAATGGACAAATGGACTGCAACTAGCCGGAAGCTGTACTGGACCTTGCTGCCACATGGAACTGGACACTGGCTCTGACTAATTCTACTGAAACACCAACTACATTTCTTCTATGACTAAGGGAAATGGGACTTTGGAAATGCAGGGATTTAATTCCATGGAAATAAAAATCACTCATTCTCCCCTGTGAGTCTCAGAAAATTCCTTTTCTCAGGATATCACAAGGACTCCACTCCCAGCAGCACCCAGTGGGGAGGAGGACTCCCCATTTCGTCTGTTATCATGAGGACCTCTTATAGGGTTAGGGAGCTTCTTTTTTCCTTCTTAACACTCAGCGTATGTCAAGCCATCTCTCCACTGCTCCACGGGAGAGTGCTCATCTTAATTTTAAACCTTAGTAGATTTTGGGAGTTAAGTCTGGACAGCTAATGTCACCACACTGGCTGTTGTTTTAGTCACTTTTTAGATTGATCTTTGCCAAAATTTCCTTCCACAGATACAGTGTAGCTCTTGCATATAATGCTTGGCCCAGTGATATAAAGGTAGTCTCTTTTGCATAGCATAAAAATGAAATGGATCTGAATCAGCAGGCACAGAGGATGCTAAACTCAGTACCAAGTCAACATTGCAGCATTCAAGGGCTGCTGAGATCTCATATCAGATACTGTAGGTGGTATCTGACACCCCAGTGCAATACCACCCCCGATGACAATCGGAATGGAAATGGAAGTACAGATATTCAGGTGCATTATGCACATTCTTGTCTCTGTGCCTTTGCTTCTTCTGTCTTACCCTCTTCTCACCCTTGCATGGGATGTCCTTCCTTCCTTGAGCTCAAGTCAAACTTCAGGGCTGCTGGGGCTCTTTGTCAAAACATGAAAAATGTTCTGACAGTATTTTTTTTATACTTTGTTATAGCAAATAGCATATTGTACAATGGTTGGTTATGGAGGTCTTTTTCACCCCCCACTCAATTGTCAGGCCCTCAATTTTGAGATCATACTATTGTACTTAGAGCCACTATATATAGTTTTGAACATACTATGTATGGAGCAAATGAACTATAAACTTCAAAAACATTAAAACAGTAAATGCCATCTCATATTCTCTCTATTGATCTATTTGTTGCTTCATATCTATCTAATCTAGCTTTACCCTTTTGATTATAGGAAGATTTAAGATGACATTTAAATATGTACAATGAAATTTTAAAATAATATTTAAAAACATATGAAAAAGTAGGGGTGGAAGGAAGAAGCCAGGAGTGAATCAAGCAAAGTACATGTTATAATGTTCTGAAATTTTGCTAGAAATAGGGATCTAAATTAAGCCTTATGATAAATATTTTTTAAAATTCCAAAAATGTCACAAAACCTAAGGGACCATGCTGTGTAGCCAGAAAATATCCTATGTGATGATTTTTTGTTTTTTTACTCAATAGCCAATATATGGTAATCATAATTTCTTCTTCTTTTAAAGTCCTCACCCGAGGATATTTTTCTATTGATTTTGAGAGAGAGAGAGAGAGACAGAGAGAGAAATATCGATGTGAGAGAAACACATCGATTGGTTGCCTCCTGCACATGCCCCAACCAGGGCCCGGGCCAGGGAGGAGTCTGAAACTGAGTAAATGCCCTTGTCCGGAATCGAAACCGGGACCCTTCAGTCCACAGGCAGATAGTCTACCCACTGAGCCAAACTGGCTAGGGTGGTAATAGTAATTTCTAAAAAGAAAACTCAACAATAATCTTAAATCATGCAAAAGTATTTAGTGATAGCCAGTCAAAGCTTGTTGAGGCAATGCACATACCCACCTCCCATTCACATTTATGACTTTGGAACAAATCTCCCTGGGAACCAGGGCATAGTTATGTTACCCATAAGGTAAATGCAATGTTAGAGTTAACAGCAAATTAATTCTCCTGTTTGTTGGATTTTTCTCATTCCTAGATCTAATATATAGAAAAAAAAATTAGTTCACACAAAAGCTTTTTTTGAGGGGGAACAGGAGAGTGAGATATGAGCAAATAGCTGAATTTTTCACATGCATGCACCTTAATATTGTACTAAGTATCTGCATTCATCAAAAAATAAAATGACTTCCCTGTGAAATGAATACCTTATCTATAGCTTGTATCTACTCAGTATCTCATTAGATTAGTGGGTTAAACTGAAACATTATTTGATCATATTACAGGAACACTTTTGTCAAGCTATGCATCAGCATTATTATACAAGATCATATTCTTTCTCACCCTTCTTTATAAATTTAAAACTAAAATAAAGTCTGCTACCTCCCGTCACCCATTTATTGCTGCAAAGGGGCATCTCAGGCCCACAGATCTATGAGAAAGATGGAAAACCAGTTCAGACTTACTGATCAAGGTTACATGTAAAAACCCTTGATCAAGCACTACCCATTCTTCTTTTCTAACACATTAAGTTTTCTTATCAAACCAGTAATTTCATTGTCTTCAATGGGATTTGAAGTAGGAATAACTAGCCAATTAAACATTTCAAATATTCTGCCTACCAAATCAAGGAAGAACAGCACAGTTCATTAGTCTGGAGAAATAAAAGAAAAGGGCATATGTCAGTTTCTACTAGGGAGTCTCCTTTTCTTCCATTTCAAATAAAACTGTTATAGAAAAAAAAATACAACAGATAATCACCGTTAGCCTTAAATTCATTGTGAAAATGTTGTAAAAAATTAGCTCCCTTGTTAAGTCATTATGTGAAAAATTCAGTGCTCCACATAAAATGGGAACTCAAAATAATGTGGTCTGAATTACTCTGAAATAAAAAGTCTTTTGCTTCTCCTATTTCGGGCTAACTGAACTCATGTGACCACTTTAATTTTTTTAAATGTATCTGCATGTGATTTTAGCTAATTAGAGGGCAATATTGGAAAAGGCCATCATCAAGCACCTTTCATAGGCAAATAAACAACAAGCAGAGTAAGTTTTGATGCTTTCTTAGATGCATTGTTTTTCTAAGGTGGTTACTGCAACCTTATTTGATTTCCTGCAAATTCACTATTAGACATATATATCCAACATTATAGAGGCCAGAAAACATTAAACTTTTTATATTTAAGAATAAAAACAATTCCACTAAGTAGAATAATACATATATTCTTGAATTTATCTCTCCTCTTGATACATTTCTCTGGATTATGCAATTTCTAAATGTTTATACTATAATAAAAATGGTGACATATGCAAAAGAAATGTAGCCTCATTGAAACCCATACAGAATTTTTCATAGCAGATTAGCAGTGGATAATGATATAATTTGGTGGGTAAGACTAAGGGGTCTTGAGTCATAAACTCATTTAACAAGTTCTGTTTCAGGCCCTGTTGTAAATCCTGGAGATAAGACTGTGAAGAGAGCAAGTTCCTGCCCATACATTCAAGTGGGAAGCAGATGATAATATAAACAAATAATTAATTAATATAAATCAGAGCAAGCTAAGAACATAATCAGGGATAGGGAGGGGTCCTGGGCTTCTACTTGGGCAAGCTGGCCTCGTTAAGCTCAGTTTTTATATCTTTTTTGATATTGCCTTCCTCACAGATTTGTTGTGACAGATTCAATAACATAATGCAGGTAAAATGCCTGGCACTTAGATGCACTAAAAATATTAAGGATTTACAGAAGTAGGCATGGCAGAAAACCCCCAACAATATTCTCTCCCATAAAATTCAGGGCTGGGATGCTCTAGTGTATCAGGACTAGGTTCCTTCTCTTACATTGCTCTACCATGCATGGCCTCAGTTCAAGCACCACCATGACTGGACCAGCTCCAATCAGACCATCTCGAATCCAGCCAGCATAAGAAAATTAAATGGAGAGAGAACTTCCTCTCTTTAATTAAGGATACTTTCTGGAAGTCACGTATGTATCACTTCTACCCATGTTTCATTGACTAGAACTTGTCCAGATTGAGGTGAAAGTGAGGCTGGGACATGTTGGGTTTGTTTGTTTTTAAACCAGGAGGTTTAAATAAAAGTAGTTCTTTTATTATAAAAAAGGGGGGAATATGAAGACGGTCTCAGATACGTAGGACCAGCATTATTAAGATTTACTTTACATAAGAAACCAAGCAAGAAGAGTCTTTGCTCTGGAGTAGCTTTGAAATTCCCAACACCATAGAAGGTAGAGAAATGCTACGATAATGAGGATCCCAGATGACCCGCGTTAAGTAGGATTTTCTTGTATTGAGCGGACATTAGCTGACTGTTTGAATCAATATTGTGATAGTAAGAGGGCAAGGCAATATTCCATTCCACCTACACAATATGTTTTAATGAGGCTTATTTCTGTCTGGGTTTGCTATATGTTAAAAATTGTACAAATTAGCATTTACTTGGGTGATGTTTTAAATGAAGAAAACATGAGTGTAAAATATGAAAATATTTTTAACTTGATATAAAATGAATTTGGATTTATTTTTACTAGGTTTTTCTAAATATTACATTAGAAACATGTTTACAAAGCACACCATGATTTTTAGAAATTAAAATTTTAATAAAGTACAGAAAATCTATCTACTTTTAGGTGTCCTCAATTTTGTCAGTTAGTACTGGAACTACAAAAGAATTGCCAATAATTTACAACAATTCCTTAAATTTTACAGTCTTGGAAACCAGGGCTCAGGCAGGATAAAGGACTTGCTCAAGAAAAAAATAAAAATAAATAACTGTGGGTGACAGCTGGAAGATGAGTCTTCTAATTCCTCTATGAGTTGCTTTGTAAAAAAAAAACAAAAACACCACCAAAAAAAATAAATAAACTAGAAAAAAAAAAGCAGCCAAGAAAGTGAGTTTTATGAACCCAACTCTTATCACCCTTCTTAGAAAACTGATTGTAAAAGCAAAGAACACACAAGATATCCAATTACGTTATTGGTGTGTGTGTGTGGGTGTGTGGGTGTGTGTGTGAGCGCGCGCGCGCGCTCCTCAATTTAGTATGAGCAGTTTGTTTGCATCTTTAAATACTTTGAAATTTTTTAAAATGATAATTTAATAATTTGTTGATACAGAAAAAAAGAATATGATTAAAATATTTTGTGCTTTATGAAAAAGAGAAAATTATTTTGAGGGCTCTGGGGTTTTATATTTCTCACAGAATCTTTAGGCTTAAAAACCATGCCAAATCTCAGGATGCTCTAAAAGTTAAAATTAATGTGCCTAGAATAAAGGTTAATGCTTATTCTCAGTGCATCACTAAGAATAAGCCAGCCAGTTGGTCAATACCATTTATTGAAAACTGAGTGTGTTCAGGGCACAGAACTGGGAACGTTAAAATAAATGGTAGCTCTGTTTCTCTTATCAGAACAGTTAATTATCTTAAGGACAACTGAGAAAATTCTCACGTGAAAAAAATGGAGATGAGATTTATACAAAACTAGTGGCAACGCTCTTGGCCTTTGTACATGAGAACAGAGGAATCACTGGAATTACTCAGACAATATTCTGGTATGAATAGAAGAAAATCAACCCGTGAGATTGCAAATGATGCATTCCTTTAAAAGGGATTTCCAGGTCTTCTGAATGGCATGTGATGCTCAGTTTGTGTGAGTTAGGCATGACGGTACTGATATGTTAGATCTAAAGACAGATGTAATGAGATGAGGGTAGGTAGGTGCTGCAGAGAATAATGTGTAAGGCAGGAAGAAGAATGCACTGTGGCTGGAGAAATTGAAGAGCATTTCCAAGACTAGCCTTTATCTTGCAGGTGATGGGGCAACACAGAGATTTTAAAGGATGATGACAAGACTTCTACCAACTCCAATAATTCCTAGTGTGTGGAATCTTAATATAATTAATTATGGGTAAAAGAAAGGGAGGACTAGAGAGAGAAAAGTAGAAGAAATAAAAGAAAGGACAAGAGAATGGACTCTGACAATTTTTGACCCTAAAGTCGAGGTTTTACCTCAATCCTGACAATGTCCCTTTGGCTGATGAACGATATATAACAAAGCGTCATTGCTCAGAATGTAGTCAGTGGGAATGATGATAAAACTATGGCAATGGCAACTTGGTGTACCGGGCTATGCCCGTGTACTTCCCAGGATTCAGGTGTGATTTAAAACTGCTTTCACAACCTCTTTGCATAATGCTGTGCTAATTTCACAAGAGGGTTTTTATTGAATATCTGTATTCTTAACTGAGCTCCTCTCAGCCCTCAGTACTCTAACCTTAAGTGGTTGTGATCAATATGTTCCGTTACCATGATTACTATCTGTCATGATGTTAATTTTCACGTAATATTTGCTGTTATGATTATGCACTAGCAGCTGGGAAGACTAATTTATTACTTGGCTATTATCATTGAAGGTCATATAACTCCAACGTCCTGTTAAAGCATTTGATCACATTCTGCACACTCTGCAGAGAGAGGCTTTCTTCTGGCAACTCCTCAGCCGTCTGTGGAATTTATCACTTTTCCAACCGGGGAAGCTGAAGCAAGTAGCTACTTATTTCTAGTGGCTGCCAATAAAATATCTGATTTCTCAAACGCCCTCTGTTCTCATACTCAGCTTTCTCAATTCAGTAGTTGTAAGACATGGTGTTTATAAACATTCAGGTTTCTATACACTCGACCTTCAAATATCTGTTAGAGACTAACTTAAGTTCCAAATATTACTTGAAATCTCAACTAGAAAATGTCACTATAATTTCAGGTATACAGAAGAACACTTACAATTCTACGTATGGAAATGTGTAAATTGTGGCATATAGAATAAGTTCAAGACAAGCAGAGGAAGAGTCTATCTATATATTTAGGTAAATAAATGAAATGGAAAATACAGATTGGAATGTTGTAAAATTTAAGATAAGTGAAATAATGCAACTCCTTGAGTGTCCATGTCCTAGATGCAAGAGAAAAGACAATCAGGATCCACCTTAGCATATAAAAAAGAATAAAGGTTTTGGGAATCTGTCATAGATATCATAGAAAACGTATCAATTAGATATTAGTTCAACCTTAAAATTATTCTTACTATTGAAAAGCAGAATGGGAACTTCACACATCAATTTCATGAGATAACTTGCCTATCAACATTAACATATTTATGACTAAACACAGCCTCACTGGATTAAAGATTTGTGAATTAACAGAAGCAATATATCCATAAGTTAAACTTCTGGTATGTAGAACACTCATGAAGAACTGCAAATCACCCTGGCCGACCAAGCTGACATGCAAGAATCATGTCCCACTGGCACACATTGAACAGAGTTCCACATACAAAGAGCTATAGAGCAGAGCGCAGCTTTTTACCTGGGTGAGATTTTTGAGTAGTGATGGTGCTGCCATATTTCTGGATACCGTATTTGTGTAATTTTAAACCACCAGGGTAGACAATAGGAGACATACTGGCATTTGATGAAATAAAAGGTAAGGTTGAAATGCACTAGGAATATTCTGACAATGATTGAAGTAGTCTAGTCTGTTCAGGGAAAGAGTACAATCCATGTGGGAAGTCTGGTATATGAGAAGTCTCATGGAAGAAGAGAGACAGTGTAGGATGGACCTAATGTCAATGACACCTGTGTCGCTATAATTCTGACATAGGCAGAGCCGTGATACTGACAATGATGAAGGACACAGGCATATAAGGAAGATAAAAAATGTTTAGTTCTGATATTTTAAATCATTGAAGTATAAATGTATAGAACTTTAGAAAATGATTGCTTTCAGAAGTTAGAAAACAACAGAACTTTAGAAAATGATTGCTTTCAGAAGTTAGAAAACAACAAGTTGAAAAAATCAAAGAAAATGAGAATGATAGAGGGGTCAGAGTGAAAATAATGAGACAAATTACACACAAAAAAGGAGACTGGAAAAATCTAGAAGAGAATTTCAAGCTCATGTACTGGTAGATAATCAACAGTGCCAAATGTCACAGAGGGAGGTCCAGAAAGAAATGGCTAAGAAAAGGTCCTGGGAACTGGAAATCAGAGGAGGAAGTCAGACCCATGGTGGGGAAGAGTGAGGAGGCAGCAAATGTAGACTGTTCTGTGAAGATGTTTCAGTAAAATACTCCTAAAGATGGGGTGTTAGCTCAAGAGGAACTGGGGAAATAGTTAAAGAAAAAAGAGAAATAATGTTATTAGTTGTTTTTGTTCCTTCAGAGGAAAAGAATCTGGATGAAAGTGTCTGAAGAACTAAAGTAGAGCATGATTTATGGGGCAAGGTCCTATGAGGAACGAGAATGGAATGAGCAGTGATTGCTATGGTAAAGCTATTAAGTCATATGCTCTGTGAAGCATTTTTGTCATCTTATGTCAATTAAAAAAAAGCATTTTTTGCACTTATTTAAAATGTACATATATTAATTGACGAGAGAGAGAGAGAGAGAGAGAGAGAGAGAGAGAGAGAGAGACATCGATCCATTGTTTTCTTTAACAAATCAATAACCATAGAAAAACATGCTCTAAGTCCCTTTGAAACTGCACAGACAATGGGTTCCAGCTTTGGCTTAGAAAAACTTCTTTTTCATTTCTTCTTTTATTTCTGACTGCTTTGAAAATTCTACTTTGGGAATCTAGGAGTTGGCTGCTTCTGGCTTTCTAAAAGCCACCTGCTTGCAGATTTCTGTTGCATGGTGGTGGTGTGTCCCCTGTTAAAGCTACGAGTCCCCGGGAAATGCAGGACAGGAGCCTTGCAGAGAGCCTCACAGAACTCACAGCTGCGTTCCTCGGGTCATAGCTGCCACTTGCTTTCCCACAGATGCTTAGATTCCCGTTAGGAACTACAAACATTCTATCTTTGCTCAGAATCTTCAGAGTAAAAATTGCATGCGGACAACGCCTTGTTGGAGGCTCAGACACTGACATTCAACATTTTGTCTCAGGTTTGTGTTCTCAGGCCTCTGCTCCTTTCTAATCCACACATGTCTCCCTTCAGTAATTAGGTCTGTCAATGTGGGTTTAATTTCATTTGTATACTGATGACAACAGATTGATGTTATAAAATTAGCCTTAATGTTCTCTCTGCCACATCTGTGCTATAAGCTTGCCAAACGAATGTCAAGGATAGGGTATCTAGAGATTTCCTTCAAGTTATCACTACCAAAATAGAAGCTTTTATAAAATACAGGCACCAGTCTTACCCTATGGTTTATCCCTCTTCGTTTCTTTGATCTTCATATTGTAAACCAACACTTTGAACATGATAATACCAGGCCCAATAGAGTATTCTCTATTTTGCTAATTAAAAATTAACTTCTGGTTTAAAAAACAGAGAAGTGTACATAAACCAGAAAACCAATGACATCAACTTTTTGCAATCTAAACAGAAAAAACACTTCTACTTTAGAAAGCAAATGCCAAACTATGTGCCTTTTCATCCTAAGAAATTCTTTTGATCAACGCTGAATGGTTTGAAAGCTTTAATAACAAAAAAACCCAGCATTTGAATAGGGCTATAAAGTTTTCAAAGAACATTTATGTACACGATCACATTTCATTCATATAAAAACCTTGCAAGAGAGATATTATCACCACCTTCATTTTCAGCCAAGGACTTGAGAATAGAGAGCTCAAGAAACCTCCATGTGAGTATCTATAAGGCAGGTAGCTGAGCTAAGGACCAAGTCCATGTCTTTGGGTTCAGATATCAAGATCTTCCTATAATTCCATATCACCTCCAAGTCATATACACTGTTCCAAGAATGCTCATGGCTTCTATCACAGCAAGGCTTTGTCCTGAACTTCTGAAAATGAGAGTGGGGTGTACCTTTCTTCTCTCAGAGAGAGTCTAATCCAAACTTAGTTTTAGAAAATTGCATGACTAATCTTGATATGGCTAAATGTCAGGAAAAATTCTATATTTTCATGGTTATAATAAAAAACATTAATGTTTCTTGAATAATTATCACAAACCAGAAATTCTATTAAGTGCATTAAGTGGATTATCTCATTAGTCATCAGGACACTTTTTAAAAAATATTTTTTATTGATTTTAGAAAGAGAGAGAGGGAGAGAGAGATAGAAATATCAGTGATGAGAATTATTGATTGGCTGCCTTCTGCACCCCTCCCCCCGCACTGGGGATGGAACCTGAAACCCAGGCATGTGGCCTTGACTGGAATCAAACCCGGGATTCTTCAGTCTGCAGGCCAATGCTCTATTCACTAAGCCAGCGAGCGGTCTGCAAACTGCGGCTCGCGAGCCGCTGTTTGCCACTCTGTTGACTAATGAGTTTGCCGACCACTGACCTAGACTCTCGATTCCAATAATTACAAGCTGTTGTTGTTCCTTGTGATTAAGCCCCTATCCCAGTGGTCGGCAAACTCATTAGTCAACAGAGCAGCAAACCGCGGCTCGCAAGCCACATGCGGCTCGCGAGCCGCAGTTTGCCGACCACTGCACTAAGCCAAACTGGCTAGGGCTCATCACAACACAATTATGACGAGTATTATTATCCCCATTTTACCAATGTGGGAATCATGGCAATGACAATTTAAATTGCTCAAGGCCATCCAGCTGGCTTAGAGACATCTGACCCCAGAGCCTGTGTGGTTAACCTCTGTACACATTTCTTTTCAGCCAACATACTTGGAATGCAATTGGTTTATTGGGAAAGCCTTTTCTCCAGAACAGTGATGTAGCACCTAAGGAAATGTTGGCAGAGATGTGCTCAGAAATGATAAATAAAAGCACGGGGAAATAAAGTTCAAGGGCTATTCACTGTAGACATATTCACTACCATACCCACAATTGCTAGGAAGTGCATCATATGGGGGCACATTTCTACTCCACCTCCTCTAGAACCTTTGCTTACTTTGACAGGACCAAGGGATGGATCTGCATTAAGTCACATACTCAGTTGCTCTATGGTTCTCATCACTTGCTCCAATGAGCCAAGCCCTTGAGCTAGATTCATATTACATTATGAGGTTTAATTTGGATTTTGATAAATGATATGATTAGTATATGTAACATGATACTACATCAATTAATCAGTTAACTGCTCCTAAGTAAATGTACTTAAATCCACCATATTTGCACATCATCAACTCTCATTCATTCATTCATTCATTCAAAGCACACTAAAAATAAAATCCAAACTCCTCTAGATGACGTTAAGGCCCTATGTGATATGGCCTCTGTTAATCACTCCAGACTTCTTTTAAAATGTATTCCTGCTTCAGAACCTTTGTAGTTGCTGCTACTTTTGTCAGAATGACTTGGCCCCCCTACAATATCCTCTGATATTCACCTCATTCAGGTATCTGCTCAAAAGTCACTTCTTTCCAGAGTCCTCCCTCATCACCTTGTTCTAAAACATCATCCCACCATCCTACCCTTCATCCCTTCACTGCTTTTCCTTTATGCTACTTATCCTGATGACATAGTGTGTGTGTGTGTGTGTGTGTGTGTGTGTGTGTGTGTGTGTGTGTTCATTCCCATTTTCTCTAGAATATACACTTGGCTTGTTGCAGGTGCTTGCATGCCTAGTTTTTTCCCCCAGGCATTTCTCTAGATTCTGGGATATAATTATGAACAAGACTGACAAAGTCCTGCTCTCACAGAGCTTATATTTCAGTATGGAAGACTTATTTTTATAAAAGTAATTATTTATTATGTCAGACAGTAATGAGTTAATAAGCTGGATACCTATAGTACATACCACTGTTAAGAGGTTCAGAAACACAGAAGCAGAAAATATTATCCTTTCTGACAAACTTATAATTATTCACACAAATACAAAGAATCAAGTGGCATGAAAAGACAAAGTAATAATTAAACATCAGTAAGGGTGTTAGGAAATCAAAGGAGGTAAGTTTTGAATTAAGGGAACATAGGGTGGGTGGATAACTACAAAGGGAGGGAAAAAGTTGAGAATAAATCTTTTTCAAAGTACTTTATGAACCCTGATTTCAGGTTGTTTTCTTTCCTTCCAGCCTTTAAATTGCTTAGCCTCTTACCTTTCACTGACATTATATCTACATCAATAAAACACTTATATGAAGATTTAATTTACAGCTGATTCCAAATGTTTCTTATACCTCAGTTGTAAAACATAGATTGGATGACACAAGGGGATCAGGAGCCCCACACTTGGAACAGGTGAGCAGAAATGTAAACTTATAAAAATCCATGGTGATTTATTTATTTATTTATTTATTATCCTCATCTGAAGATACGTTTACTGATTTTGAGAGAGAGAGAGAGAGAGAGAGAGAGAGAGATTCCCTCCAGTCCACGCCCCAACCAGGATCAAACCCGCAAACTAGGTAGGTACCCTGACCTGGGATCCCACCCACCACCTTTTGGTGTACTAGATGATGCTCCATCCAACTGAGCCACCCAGAGCCAGGGAAAATTCATGGAGATTTAAATTGACATCACATTCCTTCCTTTTTCATGAAATAGCATACACAGGGATATATGTGTTTGTGTATACTTTCTTATTTTGAAGGTCTGAAATGAGTCAATATTTTATGAGTTTTTTTTACTTACATTATGCTAAGTGGGTAACTGAAAAATATAACTGTAAAAAAATAGTCTTTAAAATAATAAGAAGGCAAATCTTATTTTAGAGTTCTTACCACACACACACACAAATAATAAAGAGGGCAGGAGTAAACTTTTGGAGATGATGGATATGTTCATGGCATAGATTATGGTAGAGGAGTTATAGGTTTATATTTGTCTCCAAACTCATCAAGTTGGATATATTTAATATATACAGTTTTTTATATGTCAATCATACCTCAATAAAGTGGTTGAGAAAAATAAGCACTTTGCTTTCAAATTTTAGACCAAATATAAATCTAGTTCCTTAATATACATATATTTATACAATATTATAAACAATTATAACATGTAAAATACATATATTTAAAAAACATAAAAAATGCTAAAATATTTTTGATTTGAGAAAATGGCAAATAAATTAGCTGAATATTAATACTACTAAATATGAAGACAGAATGTTAAATTGATCAGTAAAAGTTCAATTTAGATTAAAATTTACTAGTAGAATTTCTGTCTCTTAGCTTCTGACTTGCACTCAAGGGACATCAGTCTATATAGTATTAATATTAACAATATAATAATAAGAGCTAACACACACACACACACACACGTATAGTATGGTTGGCAGAGTACAAAGTGCAGTTATTTCTAGTTCTCACAATAACCTAGAAGGTAGTAGTAGTATAATCCCGTGTTTCAGATGGAATATTAGCATTCCGTGAGGTAAACTAGCTTGCCTGCAGTGATGCTTTCAAATTCAGATCTGTCTCACCCTAAAGCCTATGGCTCTTTCACTATCCCTCACTGCCTCTCCTTAGATGAAAAATAATCCTTTGTGATAAACCAAGAAATTGCTTAAATAAAAATTCTCTCTGTAAATGAAACTCCCTTTAACTAAATTAACAACAGAGAGAGACCTTATTTTCTCTCTCTTTCATTAAGTAAATGTTAAGTGTTGAATTGTCCTCCTCAAATTCACATGTTGAAGTTCCACGCCCCCAGTACCTCAGACTGTAACTCTGTTTGGAGATAAAGCCTTTAAAGGGGTGATTAAGTTATAATGAGCCATTAAGGGTGGGGGTTTAGTCAATACAACTGGTGTCCTTATAAGGAGAGAGGGAGATGCTGGGGAGTGCTTACACAGAGAAAAGATCATGTGAGTACACAGTGAGAAAGCGGCCATCTAACAGCCAAGGAGAGTGGCCTCAGGAGAAACAAAACCTGCTTACACCTTGACCTTAGACTGCTGCTTTCAAAATTGTGAGAAAATAAATGTCTGTGGTTAAAGCCATCCAGTCTCCGGTGCTCTCTTATGGCAACCCTAGCAAACAAACACAGTAAGGTTGACCTATTTGATTTTTTATCAAGATTGACATGGCAGATCTATTATTATATGGAAATCTCATTAGGATTTTAATTCACATGAAATTGGCAAGGGAGAAGAATTTTGTCATGTAAAAGTTTATGAGTTTATGCACCTGTGCATTACATTATACACATCATAAGATGAATGGAAACTTCTGTTTAGAAATAATTTTAGATTCTCTGGGCAGCATACAACTTTTAGCAGTAGCGTATTCATTTTTCCTTTGAAATCAATAGTTGTTTCCTAACCTCCAAATTTCAAACAATAAATAAGGCCCTGCGGTGACATATTTGTGCTCTGGTGAGGCATAAAGCAAAAAGGAGTTTATTTTAATTGATGTTTAGGAAGGTGGTATAGGCCAGGGAGAGAGACAGAGACTGCTAGGGCTCTGTTTTGTCTGGTCTTGTGTATGTAAAATCTTTCTGTGTATTGCTTTCTCCTTATGTAAAACAGATAAATGAAAACCTGACCTCCCTGACAGGAAGTAAGAAGGTGTGGGAAGAAGAGCAGGAGAATAATGGGCAAATCAATTGCTTCATGCTCTATGAGATCCAGCCAGTCTCTTAAACTTTGGACAGTAGTATCTGCAATATGTACAGCTTTGAAATATTTCCACTAATGAAACGCTGAGCACTGAAAGGGTTCAAGGATGATGTTTACTACAAGGATCCAGCCATAGCTGGTTTGGCTCAGTGGATAGAGTGTCAGCCTGCAGACTGAAGGGTCCCAGGTTCGATTCCAGTCAAGGGCACATGCCCGGGTTTCGGGCTCAGTCCCCAGTAGGGGGGTATGCATGAGGCAGCCAATCAATGATTCTCTCTCATCTTTGATGTTTTTATCTCTCTCCCTCTCCTGTTCTCTCTGAAATCAATAAACATATATTAAAACAAATAAACAAACAAAAATACAATAAAGATCCAATGAAAAGTAGGTATAAGTGGGGAGGCTTGTCTGTCCCTTAAATTTTTAGAACATTTGGGATGTTTCTCTCTCCATTTCCACTACCGCTCAAACAGTGGGACCAATGTATCTGTCAACTTCAACTTCTCTATAAACACCCACCCATCTATGTCAAAGAAATCCAGCCATTTGTTCACATAATAAATGAAAAACAATAGCAGCTAAAATTTATTGAGTACATGCTATGTGCTAGGCACTGCTCTCAGCACTTTACATATAATAATACATTAAAGTCACATAATCTTGTACTATTATTCTATTTTGCTGCATTGAGGCAAGAGCTACAGAGTGCCCAATGTCACACAGCCCAATAAGCACAGAGTTGGTCTCAAACCCAGGCAGTATAGCCCTAGAGACTCTACTTTTAAACATTAAGCTCTATGGGTTCTAATTATAATAAAGATCTATTTTTTAAAATATATTTTTATTGATTTCAGAGAGTAAGGGAGAGGAAGATAGAAACATCAATGATGAGAGAGAATCATTGATTAGCTGTCTCCTGCATGCCCCCTATTCGGGATCGAGTCTGCAACCTGGGCATGTGCCCTTGACTGGAATCCAACCCGGGACCCTTCAGTCCACAGGCTGATGCTTTATCCACTGAGCAAACCGGCTAAGGCAAAACTATTTTTTAGTCCCAAAATTCTTCTAGTGAGGTTAATAGATTAACCTAACAAGAGGTGAAGTGATTTGATCACCATCACATGACTCATAAATTGTGGAACCAGGTCTAGAAACCAATACATCTCACTTCCAGGGTCATTCTCACACAATCAAACACTGTTTTTGGCAACAGAGAATGGAACTCAGCAGTAATTCACTTCTTTGACTTATGCTGCCAAACCCGACTCTTATCAAGAAGGAAGCAAAGAGGTATTAAGAAAGTCTGCCAATCTTCTGGAAAACCTGAAGAGGATCTATTTATAGCATACAGCCCCACAGATAAAGCCCTCCTCAGCCACAGCATGGCCTGGCCAGCATCACCATGCCCAATATGTATGAGTTCCCTGTGGGGACACAGCACTGTACTAACTGCTGTGTAAGGCACATGTAAGTAAAGTTGCACACACATTCTCAGAGCCATTCTTTTGGAGATGCTATATCCCACTACTCTTTGAATTTAACTGAGCTTCTTCCCCATTTCCTTCACCATCTGTCATATGATTTATATTTAAAATAAAATTAAAGTGAACCCAAGCTTATTTTGTTTTAGAAGTTTATGGCAAATCCAAAGGTAAAAGGAGAAATAAAGAAATTTCAAAATGGAACTCACTAGTTTGAAGATTGACAAAGAGAGGTGAGAGAGGTTAGAGACAGGGAGAAAAATATTATGAAAATGAAAATGAAGGGAGAGGGAGAGAATCAAGATGGTGGCCTAGGTAAACACCGGTACTCGCTGCATCCCACAACCACATGAAAATTACAACTGAAATACAGAACAAACTGGAATCATTCAGAACCACCTGAAATCCGGCTGAATGGAAGTCCTATAACTAGAGAAGTAAAGAAGAAAGCACATTGATACTGGAAGGAGGGTGTGTCATATTTTTTTAATCGGGAGGGATATCTCCACTGCAGAAGCCTCCTGTGAAAAGCAAGGGGTCCCAGTCCCACACCAAACCCCCAGGGTTTCAGAGCTTCAAAGAGAAGTCCTCAAAACTTCAGGCTGTGAAAGCCAGTGGGGATTATTGTGTTGACATGGAAGCTGGAGACCCAGGCAGTTCCTCTTAAAGGGCCAGCACTTATATGGACTCAGTCCCTCATAGCTCCAGCACTGGGCAGTGGCTTTGGGGGATCCAGGGAGATATGGGGAGGAACTGGATAGTCTGGCATTGGGGCAGGAACTCAGGGGTGGCTTTCTCCAAGACAGGTGAGCTTGCAGGAGTCATTGTTCCTGTGCTGGGACCTTCCCCATCTCAAAGCTGACTGGTAGCCACATTTGGGCTTCCATCAGTTTGGCTCACACTGTTTGCTCACCTGTAGAGATTCCTGCCCAATCCAATTTGCAGCCCCACTCAAGCTGTTTGCATTGGCTTTTCCATATAAATGGCCTAGCCAGACTTTCCTAAAATCTCTTAAACAAGAAGCAGCTGGAGTCACATGCCCTATACCTCTCAATAGGAGGCCCAAAACCTTGCACTAGCAGCAGCCTGTCTTGCTTCACAACTGGGATGCTCCTGGGCACTTCTAAGCCCAACACAAGTAGCATCCATTTTCAGATATCTCTGTAGCAGCCCCACACCAAACCCCCATGGTTTCAGAGACATGGCCCAAGGCAATGTCTGATTTTGCATCTCCTGGGAGGTCCCAGAACCAGTGCACCCAGTGCACAGCTTGTTACCATACCAGATTACAACTCTACACACCCATAAGCAATGCACTCAAGGGGCAGACTCAGTGAGCACCAAAGCCCCACTGAAGCAAGTCCTGCTCCACAACCATGTCTCCTGCATAGAAGCTCTTCCACTGTAGTTGCAGCTGGTCCTCACAGACAATTGGTCTGGAGATCAGCACCTCACAGTGAGGCCAACAGCAATCAAGACTCAACTACAGCAAGGCTATGCACACAGACCAAACAGGGGCACACCTAGTGTCTAGCTCAGGTGACTGGGGAGGCTGAGCACTGGGCCCTACAGGACACCTACTACACAAAGCCACTCTACAAATTCCAGGAGACATAGCAGCTCTATCTAATACATAGAAACAAACACAGGGCAGCACCAAAATGCAGATACAAAGAAACATGTCACAAATGAAAGAACAGAATAAATCTCCAGGAAAAGAACTAAATGAAATGGAAGTAAGCAAACTACTAGATACAGAGTTCAAAACAATGGTTATAAGATTGCTCAAGGATCTTAATGAGAGCTTCAAGGGATTTAGTGAGACTTTCAAGGATCTTAATGAGAATGTCAAAGACATGAAAAAGCACCAGTCAGAAATTAAGCATACACTAACTGAAATCAAGAATAATTTACAGGGATTCAACAGTAGAGTAGAGGATTCCAAGGATCAAGTCAACAATTTGGAATATGTGGAAGAAAATAACACCCAATCAGAACAGCAAAAATAAAAAAGAATCCAAAAATATGATAGTGTAAGAAGCCTCTGGGGACAACTTCAAGTGTACCATCATTTGCATTATGGGGGTGCCAGAAGGAGAAGAGAGAGAGAAAGGTATTGAAAACCTATTTGAACAAATGATGACAGAAAAACTTCCCTTACCTGCTGAAAGAAAATAGACGTACAAATCCAGGAAGCACCGGAAGACCCAAATAAGAAGAACCTAGAGAGACCCATACCAAGCCATCATAATTAAAATGCCAAGGGCTAAAGACAAAGAGAGAAGTTTAAAAGCAGCAAGAGAAAAGCAGTTAGTTACCTACAAGGGAATGCCCACACAACTGACTGTCAGCTGAATTCTCAACAGAAACTTGGCAGCCAGAAGGGAGTGGCAAGAAATATTCAAAGTGATGAATAGCAAGGAACTACAACCAAGATTACTCTACCCAACAAAGCTATCATTTAAAATTGAAGGTCAGATAAAGAGCTTCACAGATAAAAAAAAAAAAAAAAAAAAAAGCTAAAGGAGTTCATCAATACCAAGCCAGTATTACATGAAATGTTGAAGTGTATTCTTTAAAAAGAGGAAAAAAAAAGATTAAAAATATGCACAATAAAATGGCAACAAATACATACCTATCAATAATTGAATCTAAAAAATCAAAATAAATGAACAAGAAATCTAGTGAACAAAATAAACTGATGACTAAAATAGAAACAGAGGCATGGAAACATAGAACAGACTGATGAATCTAAGAGAGGTGGTAGGTAACAACAATTTTATATGCATACTAGAGGCCTGGTCACAAAATTTGTGCACGGTGGGGGGGGGAGTCCCCTCAGCCCAGCCTGCACCCTCTCCAATCCAGGATCCCTCGGGGGATGTCCGACTACCCCCCCCCCCCTGCTGGCCTGATCACCCATCACTGCCTCTGCGTGCCTGCCTGATTGCCCCTAACTGCCCCCCCTGCTGGCCTGATTGCCCCTAACTGCCCCCCCTGCTGGCCTGATTGCCCCTAACTGCCCTCCGCTGCCGGCCAGGTTGCCCCCAAATGCCTTCTCCCTGTAAATTTCCAAAGGCCACACAGCCTAGTCACCCCTAACTGCCCCCCTCCACCGGCCTGGTCACCTCTCACGGCCCCCCTGCCAGCCTGGTCACCCCACACAGCCTGCTTGTTCAGTCATTTGGTCATCTCTCGCTAACCCCCCTGCTGGCCTGGTTGCCCCAATGTAGCCTGCTTGTTCAGTTGTTTGGTTGTCACTCACTAACCCCTCTGCCGGCCTGGTCAAAGGCAACCATCTTGTGAGGGTGTGAGGGTTAATTTGCATATCATCTCTTTATTATATAGGATATGCATTATTGATGGACATAGACAATATAGTGGTAAAGGCCTGGGTGGGGTGGGAACCAGGTGGAGGGGGACAATGCAGGGGGAAAAAGGGAGGGCACCTATAATATTCAACAATAAAGATAAAAACGTAAAAAATAAATAAAATGAATAAAGACAGATGAGTGATAAAATAGTAGCTGGAGAATGAAAAATGAGCACTCCATATCAGGGGACCGAACACACAAAAGCTTTCTCTCTTTCCTGGCTCTATTTTTCTTCTGTCAGACTTGTCCTAGGTTTCCCATAGTTCAAGTCCTAAAATATTGCCATCTTAACTTATGTTATACATTATAGTTCTTATATCACTCCTTGTTCCTTAATTCATAGAACAATCTATGATATATTCAAAGTAGGTTATTATTTTACTTTTCAGGTAAGAAAATTGAAATTGAGAGGGTTATTTTTCCAAAGGCCATACAGCAAATCAGTGGCAGAGCCATGTTCTAACCAAACTGTATCCTTTCTCCTGCACAATGCTGTCTCACCCTGCACTGTGCCCTTCTAATACGGTGTCAGAGCCAGGAAAGGTGACATAAGTCTGCTTCTCCTAGTCCTCAGCATCTTGATGTCTCCAAACACTCCTTCGGTTTCTTCCCCTCCTCCCCCACCTCCTATTGTCTATGAGACTGAGGTGAAAAGAGAGGCCTGAAAAAAAGTAGACACTGAAGCACATCTGCATCCATGAACAGATGTTCCCCTTCATGAAATTCTTTTTCATCAGAGACAACAAGTGCAAACAAGGCTCAAAAAAATCACTGAACATAGTTTTTGTTTCAGGTATTTTTTCCTGCCATCTGGCCATCAGGCTCCCTCCTAGCACTCCTGCCTTGGCTGAGAAGAGGGCAGCAGCAGAAATGGAATGCTGACTCAGAGGAAGAAGACCTGACAATATCTGGAGGGTGTGAGTGGTTCTGGGATGGGGTGGGATGCAGGTGGAAGGGAGGAGCAGGTAGTCCTGATTAAAAAAAAAAAAAATGGCAGAGGACTTAACCCAGGAATCTCAGAGAGTAAATTCAAGTTTTCTTAAGTGCAAAAAGAAATCTCTATATATAAAAGCCCAAACAACCAAATGATCAGTCAACTGGTTGCTATGATGTGCATTGACCACCAGGGGGCAGATGCTCAATGCAGGAGCTGCCCGTTGGTGGTCAGTGCACTCCCACAGCCAACTTCCCACAGCCGACCAACTTCCCTTGGTCCCTCCCCCTGGCTGGCCAACCTCCTGCAGCCCCTCCCCCTGGCCTGCCAGCCTCCCCATACTCCCCATCAGCTCTGATTTCTGGCCAGGCCGAGAGACCCCACCCATGCACGAATTCGTGCACTGGGTCTCTAGTAATCTATATAATAAAAGCCTAAGCGACCATTATGGCGAAACGACCAGAATGACTGGTCACTATGATGCGCACTGACCACCAAGGGGCAGATGCTCAATGCAGGAGCTGCCCCCTGGTGGTCAGTGTGCTCCCACGGGGGAGTGCTGCTCAGCCAGAAGCCGGGCTCATGGCTGGTGAGCGCAGCAGCAGTGGTGGAAGCCTCTCCCGCCTCTGTGGCAGCTCTAAGAGCAGCGAGCCAAGCGAAAAGGAGCAGTGAGCAGGCGGGTAGTAAGGAGCGAGGGGTCCTGGATTGCGAGAGGGCACAGGCTGGGCTAAGAGAGCCCCCCTCCCCTGCTCCAGTGCACGATTTTCGTGCATCAGGCCTCTAGTTTAGTATAAAGTAACTTAGCGATGGTTTGAAATGTAAGAAAAGGAATGACCATCAACGTTAGTTTCCCCCATATAAATTCCTTAAAAATAATAACTTAGCCAAGCAATTGTTTCCCCCACAAACTACATGAATTTGTAATAAAATGTTGCAGTCAGCAGTGAACAATGATGATGAATATGTGTAGATAAAAGCTCCAGGTGGGCTGGGGATGCGTTTGCCTTGTGCCCCGTTGTACCCCCATCACTTACTGCAGTGCAGACAATAACAGGCCCTAAAAAAACCTCCTGTTTAATGAATAAAAGACTGTGAAGTGAAACACAGATACATTTAGTGATTTTCAAAAGATCTCAAAAGAAGAGATCAGCATCTTACACACAAAGAAATCAATAACCCAGCTTGGTCTACTTTGAAATAAGAAAAACAAACCATTGAAAGACTCCAAGTTTTAGAATAATTTTACCACGTTATACTGATGAGAGAATTTATAGGCCAACATTCACAAGGCTAAGATTAAAGCTAAGGATTATTAGACCACCAGGACTTTGCCTGCCAAGTTGTCCTTCCCTTGCTCTCTCCCAACCTAGTTTTTAATTCCCTACTCTAGACTTAAGATAGAAAACTTTCCCTCACTATTGTCCTAGAAGTGCTGGTAGCCTTCTTTCCAAGCACAAAGGTAGTGTGGAAAGAAACAGTGAAATAGTAAGAATCTAGTCTTAGATTCACCACTACTAATTCAGGTAAGACACTTACTACGGTATTTGGAGACTACTTCACTTCCAAGGGGGTAGTGATACTTGTTAAAGTAATCACATGGCATTAAGTACCTGAAAGCATTCTGTAAACTCAGTAGCACCATACACGTATAGGGCATTATTATGGTTATATTCTGCAAAGGACATCTCTATTGTGAAACAAGATAGGATGCTATTAGTAAATAGGATTCGATATGCTGCGTG
Organism: Eptesicus fuscus; assembly: GCF_027574615.1. Lineage (NCBI taxonomy): Eukaryota > Metazoa > Chordata > Mammalia > Chiroptera > Vespertilionidae > Eptesicus > Eptesicus fuscus. Next base: position 31,261,825 of record NC_072482.1, on the reverse strand, counting down.
TATCTTACAAAGTAAAAAGACAAACCTTTTACTGATGATCAATCTAAGGTCAACTGATGAGTCACTGTTGCTGAAATTGGTCTAAATTATAATAGATGGGCTTATTTATAATTCTCAGAGATTCCCAAAGGAGAGTCATATTGAACTAAATGGTATTTTTACCAGACAGAATTCTTCTCCACAGAAATGAATGTGAACATTAATATGTGTTAACTCTAGTTATAGTCACATTAATAATACCATAACATTCCTAACAAAGCAATAATAAAAGATGGTTATGCCTTTTCATGTGCTGACTCCATAGTAAATCTTGAAATCCTTTACTGCTGATGCAAAATCTTTAATATGAAACAGCAGCATTGTGGATGAATAGTAGTAAGAATTCTAAGCATGGAAAGTGCTGGTGTAAATGCAAACATCAAAATATAGTTGAACTGATAATAATTTTTTAGGTGAATAGTTCCCAAAAGAACTAACCCAGAAGTACTGGATCAAATACTGCTGAACCACTGCAGCCTCAATGCTGACTCCACTAGAGAAAAGATGCTACTAATAAACTTAATTTGACAGTTTGACATTCATGTGCTATCCCCAAACTGTGGAGCTGTAGCTTTGCTTCTATTTCTAAGTGTTTCTAAATAATATACAGTGTTTGAAAAGAAGTGATATGTTAAATTCAATGGATATTATTTCTAAATGACTATGTGGAGGAAGAATCTAGAAATACTTCCTGTTACATTAAATTTAAAACTTTACCTATTACTATAAAACAGCCGAGTGTTTGTGACACATTTGTTTTATCGCACTGAATATATATATATACATATATATGTATATGTATATGTATATATATATATAATTATACTATATATAAAAAGGTATCTATTCATATAAAAGGCTAAGTGACTGACCATATGTCCGTCCAACCATCTGACCGACCTGCTGGCTGGTACATATGATGCACACTGGCAACTTAAAAATAAACATTGACTCGCACATGCACAATACATATGAAGCTCTCGCTGGTGCCAATCACATGCATATGCTTTGATCTGTCATTGTTTATTGTGAATTTGGTTGTTTTTGTTGACATTTCTATTATAGAGAAAGGGTGAATAGTGATATTAAAATACTTATTCTAATTAATTTCCTTTTAATGTGCACAAATCTGTGCACCAGGCCGCTAATTTATAGTAGTTAGTTAATTGTGCAATCCAATTAAGATAAATGAAGACAAATGATTTATCCATATATACATATCCCAAACAAATCTGTCTGTTATAATTTAAAAAATAATCCAAGACACATATTTTAAAATGTTTTATGGGTTTTTTTTTTATTATTATTATTAAGGCCTTGGACACACAAATCCACAAAAAGTGTATCTGTTGTGAAAAGTCATGAATCATAAACCTAGTAAAAAGAGACTGCAGAATAAAGTCATGAGTGAAAACGGCCTTAAAATATTTATTGGATAATAATTCCTAAAGAAAAGGCATTTCATGGAGAATATTTATTTTTCTATTAGAGTGAAAAGGCAAAAAAAAAAAAAAAAAACAACAAGAAGACAACCTTATAGCTTTATTAAAATAATTAATTGAATATGAACCTCATTCATTCTCCGACCACAATCTAGACCAAGGCAATATTGGTTATATAACAGCTATTGAAAATAGATATTTGAGAAAGAGTCCTCTTACAGAAGAGATCACATCTCAACATGGTTTCTGTAGAGCCAGTATCCTCAGTTTACCAGCAGGTTAGCCATCACTTGTACAAGCCATAGAATAATTTATTTTCCGAATGACCCCAAATTCAAGGGCCTTGACAGCCTCCATGTCCTTCTCACTTTTGCTGATCCCAGGACTCTCTGGGCAGGCAGAGCTTGGTGACCGGCCAATGCTGGCTCCTTCTGTACCTCTAACAGCTTTTCCTCATCGCTGCACGGTGCCTCTCATCTCCTTCCAAGAGCCAGCTCTGTCATAAGCTGTCTGTGAAAGCTTCACAGAAAGGTGGGCTCTTGAACGTGCTTATATGTAAAACAACATCCTAGACAACATCCTTCTTTGATTTGTGTTGAAACTGAAGTAACTGATTTCCATTCTGCCTTTAAATTGGCGAAGCTCCAGGAAACAAAACTCACCAGGTAGCAACTTCAAAAGGGATGACAAGTAGCAATATGAATAGCGCTACATGAAATTATTATTGATGGTTCATTGCTGCCTGAATTTGAACATTACATGAGTCACCAAATTTCACTTAATAGATAAAAGCATCCTTCAGTAATGACCTGATCTAATGCAGGTTATCATCCATTAGTCCTGTAAGAAGCCATCAGCATACAGATGTCCTCTTGTAATTTTAGTAGATCACCAGGCAGCCTCACACAAATGGGAGCAGCTGTGATTGCCCTAAGCCTCATATTAGATAAAAATATTATCTCCAAGGCTTCAGATCTAACATTATGAGTAAATATCCTTTTTTTAGCTTTAAAATTGTTATTTAAATGAGTTATTTCAAAGATTTTTAAAAGCAAAAACGATTTCATTCTCTCTCAATCTCTCTCCCTCACCCCCTGCCCTCACATACACGCACACATTACACAAATGTACACAAACTCAGACATATACTGAGCACTGGCTATGGTTTTTCATACTTTTACAGACTGAAATAAGGTTTGATTCTGGTGTAGGCCTGATGGTCAGATCTGAGGAAACAGAATTTTGGCTGAATGTTAATATAATAACTTGGATATTCTAGTTTATTCTGTTTAATCCTTTACTCAAATCTGTATTAAAAATAGTTTCTGTGCCCTCACTGGTTTGGCTTAGTGGATAGAGCGTTGGCCTGCTGATTGAAGGGTCCCAGGTTCGATTCCGGTCAAGGGCATGTACCTTGGTTGCAGGCACATCCCCAGTAGGGGGTGTGCAGGAGGCAGCTGATCGATGTTTCTCTCTCATCAATGTTTCTAACTCTTTATCCCTCTCCCTTCCTCTCTGTAAAAAAAAAAAAAAAATCAATAAAATATATTAAAAAAAATAAAAATAGTGACTGACATTTGACTATGTGCTGGGCAATTCTTTTTAAGTGCTGGGGACAAGGTGATCAGAAGATGGGCAGATATACTACGTCTGTGGTCTTTGTATTCTTGTTTTTCATGAGGTAGGGACTCAGTGAGATTGGTGATAGTGGAGAAAAGGGAACTCCTAGTGAAGTAAGCTTGTGTCTCATCCTCACAATGAATTCCAAATTTTTGAATGGCAATAAGCCAAAATTATAATGTTGCGTCTATGAAAAAGATGAATAAAATGTGTTTTGATCTAGTAATCTTAAAATAAGAAGCATGGGTCCTATTTGTCTAGTTGTGGCCAAGGACAAAGATAGCATAAAAATTATTTTGATTAGTAAAGGATTGAGGCCCAGTTCACTATTCTTTTGTTGCTGTTTTATTTGGTGGCACATTTGAAAAATTACTTGAAAGCCCAAGGAAGGATAGCTAGCTTCTTTCTCCCCTCTGAGCAGGCTGTGACCAACTGTCTGTCAGGGCAAATATCAAGCAAGACTAATTGATTACCCACTCCCTGCTCCTGAGACAGAAAGACAGACCAGAGCGACAAACAGACACACACACACTCCCATCCCAGTATATTTTTATATCTAGAATTCTGACTTCTTACCTTTTTCTCAGTTTGATCACTTTGGTCCTTTCAGCTTATTCCAGTTTGATGCGTTTTATATACAGATGTCTTATTGGAAATATAAATTCAAAGTGCATCAGATGCCAGATTCTTGTATACAGCTGTCATTCCACATTTGGGAATTCACGATATGCTAATTGCCTCTCAGAGCATACAGAAGTCACCGTGTATTCTTTGTAACGTAAAAGTCAATGGTAAATAGGTTCGGCCTTTGAAAGATAAGGCACATACACAAATTTTATTTCCTTCAATTACATGAATAGAGCCCTAAATAGAGCCTCCTGAAATAAGATCAATGTATGCTCCTTGTAAAAGAAGTGATAAGAATGAGTGAGGTCCTTTAAGAGTTCAGAAAGCACTTCACTATTCAGAGGGCACACAGAGTGAATAGTGGTTGATACACTGAAAGCAGAAATTCTAAGAAAAAGTGCCCTAGTACTTGGACCAACATGCCATGTTCTGTTCTGTGCTGAAAATGTTCCCGGATCTGGTCTAATCTGGTGCTTCAGTTATATAGTAGTTTTCCTTTCATGAAAGATGTGGGAGGGCTTATACCCTCTTCCTAGCTGTTCTGTGGCCAAGGGGAGTCAAACTTTTAAAGAGTGTAACAGTGAATAGAAGCCTGTAAATCTGCAAGAAGCGTTTTCATGCTATATTCGTCGCTGTTCTGGCTGTGTCCCTTGCATGCCATCAGTATTAGAGTTACATAAGGCAAGCTACCTGTGTAACACCAATATAGGTTTTTGAATTTTCATTAAACCTAATTCCAAATGGCTATACAATGAAGGTATACAATTGCCCCTATTTCCCCATATATGTTATTTTCCTGAAAGGAAGCATTTGAGGGCTAACCCCCGTTTAGAAAATCATAAAATAATTAATGCAATATAAAAGAATTAAAAATGAACTAAGGATGTGAACTCTTTGACAAGTCTAATTCTATGTGAATATGGTGCATAGATGGCTTCTTAGTGCTTACTGGTTAATGACTGTATTTGAAGTTTTTAAAACTTTAAAAGCTTTAAAGTTTTAAAACTTTAAAATAAGACCTTTAAAAATGAATTCTCAAACAATCTTCAAGTAAGTTTTAAGGCATATTTTCTATCCCAACAAATATGCCACATGAAAATTATGAATTTATTATAACAAGGATATTTTTCAAGGATATTTTAATTTACATTGTTTTCCCTTCCATTAGGAGTTTCCCTTCTGGGTTCATATGAAATTATCTTTTTTATTTATTTTTTATTTTCCAGAGATCCATATGCACTTAAAAAAAAAAGAAATAGAAAATATATTTAAAAGGTCAACTTCTTTCAGTAAGGCAATAATGCCAAACCAGTTTATAATTAAAATAATAATTATGCTACTTTTGGATTTTATACATGTTTTAGGATGGTAAATTTCATATGCACTAGAAAATTACAAAACCCCATGTACAACTAATATATATGCATAGCTTAGTGCTCTAAATTTTTTTCTTCTAAATTATTTATACCTTCCTACAATTTTTGTTGGTGGTGGCAGCTATGATGGTAATAGTTGCTTTTTATTTGCGTTGGAGAAAAGCAAATTACATTTATGTTTTTTCCCAAGTTACACAAGAAAAGGCAAACTGTTGCATTTATTTTTCTGTTTTTTACCTCACTTAGGAAACACGTGTATCAAGTGATGGAAATGGCATCAGCAGCCAGAGAATGGGGACCCATTTCTTTGTTATAGACAGACCACAAAGTATCACTGATTTCAATCTCAACTTACTAAGGCTACAAGGAGGTACAAGTGCCTTGACATTGTTCAAAACCCATTTCTTTATAGACAAACAGACTGTCATGGCCACGAGCCTCAGCTGTTATTTGATTTCTGAAGATTAAAAAATAGTCTTTTGCCTATATACCCTAACACTTTCTAGAGTTATTACACTATCTTTTGTGAATGTAATTTTACTTCAACTGGAATAAAATGCTGTTTTAATTAATTTTTCATAATAGCTGATACCATAATACACGGAAAATCAAGAGAACACAATTCATTTGCACTGTCCATTCTCTTTAGCACAAAGAACAATATTAGGATGCTTTCTTTTTTAAAAATGAGTTTGTCCATACCTATGAAATTTATTTTCATTAATATTTTTTGAAGTCTGCAGTGTTTCAGAAGCTTAATATAAACTTCTATATCTTAGGGGAATCAAAACTTAAAGATAGGAGTTAATATTTAAGATTAAAATATGGATAAAGAAAAAAAAATAATAATCTGACCATGTCTTCTGAGAATTAGCTGAAGGGTTTTTAATGTATAACAAGTCCTTTGGTGAGAAGCTCTGTACCAGAATCCTGAGGCTATGACTTTCAGCAATTTAAAGTTACTGGAGCACTTCACAAATTGGAATTCCAATTTAAAAAGAATGAAGGTCCCCTAAAAACCTGAAGCACTCCAATAATTTTAAATTGTTTCTACTTTGTAAGTTCAGAGTCCCCACTACTTACAAAGAAGCACTTATAACAAAAAGGAAAGTACCACAATAATTTAAAATCACTGTGCATAGTGTAGGACACATTTAAGGCTCTGAAATACTTACAGGTTTTCCTGTTTCATTTGAAGTCAAGCAGCTACTAATGTAACAACTCAAAATGATCGAAGTGGTTTCAAATTTAACCAAAAGTATAGCAAAAATAGAATGCATATGGTTAGAGTAGTATATAAACATAATGTTGTATCCACCAAAATATAAAAAGAAGTTAAATTATCCTATAAATTAATTGGCATAAAATAGTGGGATTGGTGGGGGAGGAGGTAAGAGCCATATGACAGTAATATCAAATTTTTGAAGTAATAACTTTGAAAGTAGTTACTTTTATAAGGTTGGATTAAAAACAAAACAAGATCTGTATGCTATGATTTAATGTTGTATCCAGTGTGTGTTGCAGTCAGTTTGTATAGTCTCACAAGAGTTGATTGTGCATTATCTCCTTCCAATATTGTTCTGTAACAGAATGTTGGCAGCTTGAAATTAGTCATGGTGGGAGTATTTACACCATGGGAATTGACTAGTGCTTCAAATTATGAGAGTCAGTTGTTAAACATTTACCAGCATACCACGGGCATATTATATCCATTTTTTTCCCTATGCTAGGCTCTTTCAATTGTAAGGGAGCAGTGACTCACTCAGTTTGCTTCAAATAATGAGGAAAATATTGGTGTTTATGGGGAAAATAAGGGGAAAATGACTGTTGGCCAAGAGAAGAGTCCCAGGCCAAGTGGAAAGAACAGAATAACATAGTGACGAACCAAGAGTCACTGAAATGTCAGTGGTTCAGAATTCAGATTCCCCCAAAATGGAATCTTAGCTTAGGATTCCTCAGAGTTCTGCATCTGTATGCTCCACTATGCTTGTCTTCTCACTACTAGCTGTTTTCTTAATTCTCTGCAAGTTTTCTCTATATCATAGCTTATGCTTACTTATGATTTTGTACTACAACTCTGGTTTACACATGTCTAATTAAGATCCTTCCTGCTTCATGTGTGCATCTGTGTGCATGCATCTTTTCATTTTCAGTCCTTGCTTGCTGTCAAACAGTTTATTCTTTCCATATTTCCTATTCAAAATAACCAAGGTTGAGAAATAGTGAGCTAATTTCTATGAGAATATCACCATGATAGTTCTCTTAATGCAATCAACAACTTTTATAGAATTTAATTGCTTATTAAATACCCTCTGTAGGTATTAATGGAAACACAATGCTAAGTAAGAATATCCTTAAGCTTAAGAAATTATCCCTGCATTTGATTATAAAAAATCAAGTTGACTAAAGGATGATTGTAAAAAATGGAATAAGGTAAATACAATAGAAGAGGTACAAATACAGTGATATGGACATTCTAAGAAGGAAGACTATATTTCTAGCTACAACATTAAGCAATTTATTATTACACTAGAGGCCTGGTGTACGAAATTCATGCATGGGAGGGAGGGGGTCCTCTCAGCCCAGCCTGCACTCTCTCCAATCCGGGACCCCTCGGGGAATGTTTATGAAATATCTTTTAAAAATAATCTCAATTATATAAACATATTTTAAAAATCCAAAGAAAATTTTGCCACTGGGTAATGGAATTATATATTTTTTCAACTCCTCACATATTTACAGCTTAGATATTTTTATAATGCATATATAGTACTTTCATAAGTTTCAAAAATAAAATTTATTTAAACAAAAAGTGAGTTTATGTATTTAGCCTGTGTGACTGGCAAAATGTAGTATTATCTTTCAAAAATATTGAAATGATTATAATTTTATGATATTGTAAGCAATACTATAAAGAGTAAATATGAACAATATATCATAAATAAAACATCATAAAACTAAATGAGCCATTTAATTTAAAATAATGAGAGTTTTATTATTTACCAGTAGGTGATAGAAAATCACCTTGTCCAGTTCTCTGAATCCATTATCCTATCAGCTAAAGTATTCTCTGTAAAAGGAGTTTAGATAAAGCTGTGTAGTGATCAAATTCCTTTCTCCCTTGTCCTCTCTTAGTTTCTGCTTTGTCAACTTTTTCCCACCAGGTTATAAAACCCTATGGAGGTACCCTCTTAATTGTTTTATTTGTTTGATTCTTCAGGCCTTCTTCCAGCGACACTGACTCACACTATATTCCACTCCTTGACCTTTTTAAATACACTTGCCATTATTTATCCAGCATTTCTACTAAACCATCTAGGTCCTGCTCTCTGCTAGGTGAGGGAAAAGAGCAGAAATGACTTACACTCAGATAGGAAAAACATCAATGCTACAATGTTAATTAAGTATTGGAATATCCCCTCTATTTACTCAATGCTTTCATTGCATGGAAATACATGTCCATCTTCATCTTCACTGCTACCATCTTTTTAAAAATATATATTTTATTGATTTTTTTACAGAGAGGAAGGGAGAGGGATAGAGAGTTAGAAACATCAATGAGAGAGAAACATTGATCAGCTGCCTCCTGCACACCTCCTACCGGTTATGTGCCTGCAACCAAGGTACATGCCCTTGACCGGAATCAAACCTGGGACCTTTCAGTCTGCAGGCCGACGCTCTATCCACTGAGCCAAACCCGCTAGGGTTTCTGCTACTATCTTAATCCAAATTTCTATCCCTCACTTTTTACTGCAAATAGTTTTCTTATGCCTAAGTGATCCATAAAAATATACATTAGTAAGTGAATAGAAATTTAAAAACCAGACCATTTATTCTCTTATTTAAAAAATAGTAATTATTTAGTGTCTTCCCAGTTTCCTTAGAATAGAATTGAAATAACTCTGATGGCCTATAGAGCCCCATAAGACCTGGGTTCTGACCATAACTTTTGTTTCTTTATTTACTACCCTGCCCTCACTCAGTGCCTTTTCAGCACACCCATCCTTTGTTTCCACACATGCCTTTAGGCTGTCTGCTTTCTCACCTGGAGTGCTTGGACCAGATCACCCGTGGAAGGCTCAGTCTCTGCTCCTCAAGGAGGCCTCCCTTACTGCACAAAACAACCTCTCTCATTGCTCCCCTCTCTACTGGAAAGACTCTTCTGCTTGTTCACGTGTTTATTTTCTTCTCTCCCTCCACTAAGAGATAGATTCCCTGATAGCAGAGATCGTGTCTGTGTAGGTCACTACTGCACTGCTAGAGGTAGGGCGTGACTACACAGAGGCTTAGTTGCTCTACAATATCAAAAAAATCAAAACAACAAGGATTGTATAAAAATAGACATTTATTCCTCTCTCATGTAAAAGAAATGTGAGTATAGGCAGTTAAATGTGATATGAAGGCCCCATAATCTTACTATTAACTCAGGCTCCAATCTGTCTGCTCCACTATCCTCAAAATGCAACCTCCATCTTCAAGGTCACAGCATGGTCAAGAAAACTGCTATAGCTCAAACCATGAAGTATAAGACTTCCAGGAAGTCATATATTATACTTCTGCTTCCATCTTACTGGCCATACTTCACTTCAAAGGTGGCTGGGAAAGGTGTTTATTCTGTGTGGCAATGAGCTATACTCAAAGAGCAAAGTCTATTACTAAGGAAGAAGGGGACAATGGATACTGGATAGCAAGCTCTCCTACAGGATACAGGGTTGGAACAAATCTAAGGCTTATTGGTATCATCAAAAGCTCTTTTGTTGACCTCTCTACTCTTTTTTTTTTTAAAATATATTTTATTGGTTTTTTACAGAGAAGAAGGGAGAGGGATAGAGAGGTAGAAACATCAATGAGAGAGAAACATCGATAAGCTGCCTCCTGCACGCCCCCTACTGGGGATGTGCCCGCAACCAAGGTACATGCCCTTGACCGGAATCGAACCCGGGACCCTTCAGTCCGCAGGCCAATGCTCTATCCACTGAGCCAAACCGGTTAGGGCTGACCTCTCTACTCTTTTCTCAGGCTTACTCCTTGGTAGTTGCAAGGTAGCTGTCCAAAATTCCTTTGTTCACATGAAGGGAAAGAGAGAGAGAGAGTAAGAGAATGAGAGAGAGGCATCTTAGGTTGCTTTCTCAATAGAAAGAGAAACCATCTGTCCTATACACCTCTGAAAATGTGTCCTCCAGCCTCATTGGCCATAACTGAATCAACAACTATATCCAGGGGAAGGGATTAAATTAATGAATTTGAGGGTGTGTCACATGTACTTTTACAGAACCAGCAACTGAGTGACTTTACTCCAAAGCAAATGGACTGTGTTTGGGAGTTGTGGGTATCTGATTAACAATCAGAATACAGTGAAACCTTGGTTCTCAGAAGTCTTCCATCTCTCACAATTCTGTTCTAGACCATTATTTCGAATGGGAAAATAGATTTGTTCGAAAACCAAATCAGTTTCTTGAACAGTCTTCCTGAAAGCATTAAGTTCAAGAACTGAGGTTCCACTATAATTACCAAGGGCAGAAGTGAGCGTTGGACAGGTGATTTTGGAGCTGCACAGGTTCCTCCACTCAAATCATACAACATATACATGTTGATCAAAATGAGTGCTGTTTCCTATTATTCTTCAATTTTTTTTACTTCATTTCTTGTCCTCATTAACTATAATCAATACATTGTCCAATATGGCCATCATAAGCCATCTGTGACTATAGAGAATTTGAAAGATAGCCAGTACAAATTGTTATGTGCTGTAAGTGTAAAATACACACTGGATTTCAAAGACTATGAATAAGAGAATGTAAATCTCCTTAATAAATTTTATTTTGATGACCTATTATATGTTAATATTTAGATAGATTGGGTTAAAAAAATGTATTATTAAAATTTTAGTGTTGGTGTCTTTTTTACTTTTGAATGCAGCTACTAGAAAATTACAGATGACAAATGTTGTTCACATTATATTTCAATTAGACAGCACTGATCAAAAAGGTGTTGGATCATCTTCTAAGACATTACCTTATAGGAACTCTGCACCCCCCTGACTTACTCGGCCTTAAAGCAAATCTGAACTACTTGCAATTGACACACTCTAATTCCAAACCCCAATTCCACTCCCTACTCACTTTTCCAGCTCTTGCTGCAATACCATCTCCCCCATAAAGCCTTCCCATGATTCCTTCCCAATTGGAAGACACGTCTTCCTTTTCTTTGGCTACCATACCACTTTGCCTGTGCAGGTTTTTTGTTTTTGTTAGTGGGCACTCATTTAAGTTTAATATATAGTCATTAGACACCGTGTAACTGACCTACCTTCCTTTTCCTCTTTCTTTTTAATTTTTTATTATTTTTTTAAAATAAATTTATTGGAGTGACATTGGTCAACATGATTATATAGGTTTCAGGTGTGGGTTTCTATGTTACAAGATCTGTATGTTGCACCGTGTGCCTACCACCCAATAATGTCTTTAAAAATTTGAAAGATAGCCAGTACAAATTGATATGTGCTGTAAGTATAAAATATTTATTTATTTTTGTTAATCCTCACCCAAGGATATGTTTTCCTTTGATTTTTAGAGAGAGTGGAATGGAGCATGAGAGGCAGAGAGAGACAGACATGGAATGGTTGCCGCCCGCACCCTGACCGGAGTGGGGGATGGAGCCTGCAACTGAATATGTACCTTGACGAGTATCAAACCTGTGACCCTTCAGTCCAAGGGCTGATGCTCTATCCACTGAGCCAAACCTGCTAGGACTACCTGTGCAGTTTTATGGCAGAGAACAAACATCCTTTGCTTTATATTACAGTGAATTGTTTAAATGTTTTAGCATCTCTATAGAATTCATGTTCTCTTTTTTGGGCAGAGGTTTTGCTTCTGAATCTTTGTATCTTTCCTTAATCCCATGGCTGTGATAGAAGCTTAACAAAATATCTGTGGATGAGAGAATAAATAGTGCTGCTGTGAGAAGCAAATGGGATGGAGGCCTATTCGGAAAGAAAGGCGGAGAAATTAGAGAGTTGATGCTGGAGAACAGCAAGGGCCCAGGGGGCTTTTGAAAGTGATGAAATGGTAGTTGTGTGACATAAAGAAAAAGAACACTTCCTGTGAAAGCTAAAAGTATGCAGTTGAGAATTTACATCATTCAAAGAGTCTAGATCTAGGGGCTTTTTAGCAAAATGCTTTATTATCCATATACATATACTTGAACTGAAAATGGTTCAAGGGAAAAAGTCTTAAACTTGACCTTATTATAAAAATTGGGAAAATTACTTTTGAGTGTCTCAAAGCAATTCAGTCTAAAACACTAGTAAAGTGTTTATGACTTTTCACTATTCTGGGGTCCTTTGAGAGCAGGGGTAAAAGAAATTCTTCCAAAAGCTTCTACTGGAGTCAACTTCCCCCATTAATGATGCTTAGAAATTGCACTGTTTTCTGAAGCCTGAATGGTCTCCTCAAGCTTATATCCTAGTAGAATTATTAGGTTCCAAGAATGTATCTGAGAACTTTCTAGCCAACGCTACGTTTTTCTATACTTAAGAGAGCCATGGACTCCAAGTCTGCCAAGACACAACAGAGACTGTGCACCTTAATCTAACTCAAGGTCAAAGGGTAAGTTATTGTCTAACCAGACCACAGTTGCCAGAAAAATGCTTATGAGCTGCTACTGAATCTTCCAAAACACTTGAATTAGAAACCAATAGTTACGGATTATCATCTTTCTTTAGTTCCCCCTCCCCCGCCCCACCGCCCCAGAAAATCTTATTTTCATTTAAAAATAAAACTATCATCTTCAATGGGGGCGAAATGGGGAACATCTATAATACTCTCAACAATAAAGATAAATTTAAAAAAGAGAAAACAACAACAACAACCCCCCCCAAACTATCATCTTCAGTAGATTCAACTTGTAGACTTTTTGCAAGATCCTTAATATCTGTTCTTTTTATTTATTTAATTTATAACTATGCTGTAACTGAAGTGTTTTGAGAGGGATGACAGCACTAAACATACTTTTAAAATAAGTAAAGAAATAGGCAAATAAAATAAAGCTAGATAATTACACTCTAGTATAACATTACATTAGGCACAGCATGCATGTCATAAAACCTATGTACTTGCTAAATGTGGGCTACATATTTTAAACAAGCTGCATTTCCAGTAGTCAGTTGTACAATTGTATAATGAGGATTTGTGATGAATGGACATTTGTTTTCTAATCTATCCCTCAATCTGATCTTGTTTCTCACTCATCACTTATACTCCCTTTTAAGGTATATTTGCCCTCTAGATAGAATGGCTACAGAGGAAATGTCATTTTGCTTGCATAAACTTCCATCTGCTTTATTTAGTATGGTAGACACTCATTGCATTGTTAGAAAAAAGTCACTGAAAGTGAATACCTTTAAAACATATTGTATTTTTATGGTAAATATAACAGAACAACAACAATAATTAAGATAGGACAAAATGACATTTTGTCAACAATTCTGGTGTGATATGAGTAATTCTATGTTACCTACAGAAACTTCATGAAATCTGATCTTGCAACATTTGAAATTCAGTTTGCAATTGATTTGCATTAAAATTGAATTTTAAGTTGGACATTTAATGAGTCATAGTCATGAGAGACTAATTAAAGGCTTTGATGGAGCTGGTGGGAATTAATGCTACTGTGAGTTGGGTTGAGTGTTTTGATGGGAAAACGTTTTATAAAATGTTACTGCTTTGGAGACTACGGTATTTTTCTTTTAAGCAACCTTTGCTTCTCCACCAACATCATAATTTCGATACTCACATAGTGAATATCTGGGTGATTAGTATGCCCTTACATTGAATAGCTAGTTAACTTCATTTGTTGTTTCCCCTTAGATTTTGTTTTCCCATGCTATAATTCTGTTTTTACTTCCACATTTAATTATTCTGATAACTAGATTCATATTAGCCTGAAACTGCTTTTTAACTGATGAAACTGAACTCAGCATTTTTTGCTGTTCTCACCTGCTTGGTGGCATGCTAAACCTTTCTGTTGATTCAACAACTTTCCTTGAAAGTCACTGACTCAATCTATTGGATTCTAAAATATGCAGGTCGGAATTTCAGGCCATTGTTAAGTATAAACAATGTGCAAATGTTTTTAATTTCCCAGAATTTAATTTTTAATCTGAGCTGCAATTCTGCATCAAAGTTTCAGGGGCTTAAATAATCCTTTCATATGAGTGGATTATGCATTACCAGTCCTTTCCTCTGGTCCAACTTCCTCCCAGCTATTTCCCAGTTCCTCTGGGAACCCAGGAAAGATTCCATTACTGTGGGGAACTCATCGAAGTTACCTATGAACATTAACCAACTCAAAGCTAGACAGTTGCACTGACAACTGCGACCACTATGAGAACTGATTTAGGGCCCTGCCGGGGTCCAATACAGGCTGACCAGACATTTCTGTGGTGCAGCTTCCACAAGCTGTTGGAAAACAGAATTCTGGAGTCTGGTTATTGCTCTGGGTTCTCTTCAGAACAGTGATACATATCCCATTTACTTTTATATCCACAAACATATCAGGGACAATGGATTATCCTCCTAGCTTGGTGTGAGAAAAAAAACTCCAGGAAATCCCTAATCACCGAATTTAGATGTTTGGCAGGGCAATTCAAGAAGGAGCAGTGGAAGATCCTAAACCAATTGGGATTAAGTTGTATAAAGGAGGAGAACGAGGCATGGAACAGAAATGAGAATCAGCTTTAGAAAGTGTGTTCTTCAGATATCTAAATTTTTCCCCTGGGAATAATTTCCCTAGGAATTAAATAGAGGTTCTTCTTCCCCTACTGAAATTTGTACCTTTTAAAAATACCTATCCAATTATGCCAATTCTTATTCTAAAATTTTCAATAACTTCGTACCAAATACAGAATAAAGTTCCCACTCCTCATGCAGCCCTCAAAATCCTCCTGATTTGGCTCCAAGCTATATTTTCAACCCCTTCTCTCTCTACACTATCGGGTACAGACACAATGATCCACGTGCCAATTTGCAAAAATGTACAGAAGCACACTTCTAAAGCTGCACTCTGTAGGTGATGCACAGGGCCAGCAATGGAGAGAAGTAAGGCCTCCTGCTCTCAGAGTTAAACTCTGAACATGCAACAGAATAAGGAAGGTAAGCAGTATATCTGCTTAAAAAAACCCCAGAATATCAGACCAAGGAACAGAATAATATCAGACCAAGACTTGAATATAATCTAATGGTTAGAATAAACATCACTGAAGAAAGATTTTCTTAAATCTAAAGTGGATCTACTAGCAATATGAGAGCACTGACAGAGAAGGGAAAGTCGAGGAGCAAACTGACTGAGCATTGAGGGTACTTCTCAAAAGGGAGTTCCTTGCAATCACTATGAGCACATAGCAGGGCTGTCCCTATAATGCAGGTGGAAGGCCAGAACCTAATGATGCACAAGCCTAGTATTTAATATCTCAGAGCCTAGAATCTTTGTCCTTTTTTGATCACTGTTGCATTCCTCAGTGCAGTGAGTGGCATATAGATATGCTCAATATTTGTTGGAAAATTAAGTCTCACCAACTCCCACAACTCTGATCTGTGTGCTCCTGGCAATCTCTTTAATTATGATGTAAGTTCTCACACAAGAAGTGAATGTACTTATCAGTGAATGAATTATGAATTAATAAAGTGCCATTTTTATATATTAGTTTCTGGTTAATTTGTCTACACTGAATCGACCTTCTAAACTAATGACCCCTTGGAGCACTAATAATTTTTTTGCAAATCTACAAAGCTCAGAGTAAGACTATGTGCCCATCATTGTTTGGATCTTCCCAAGTGGTGAAGCGGTCTTCCCTATTTAACACCTCTATCATCTTACATACTTTCTCTAGGCTACAGAACCTGCCGAAACTGTTTTTCTTTTTTTGTTGTTAATCCTCACCCGAGGATATTTTTTTTTCCCCATTGATTTTTAAAGAGTGGAAGTGGAAGAGAGAAAGAAAGAACATATTATTTGGTTGCTTCCTGCACACACCCTGACCTGGGCTGGGGATCTAGCCTGCAACCCAGGTATGTGCCCTTGAGTGGCAATTGAACCCAAGACACTTTGTGCATGGGCCGGCAACTCTAACCACTGAGCCAGACCAGTAAGGGCCCTGCAGAAACTCTTTATCATCTACACCCACAGACCAACTCCTCCTGATAAGTCTTCCCAAGGCTCCCCTCTTCTATATTCAAATTGCATATTAAGCAATTTGTCAAGGAATTAAATAGAGGGTCTTCTTCCCCTACTGTTAAGGGTGGGAGCTAATACCTGCCTTACTGAAGTGTGGTGAATATTAGTGATATTGTATGGTGAAATTCCAAGGGTATAGAGAGATAGTTGGTGCTTTTATAAGCAAATTGAAAATGGCAGCTATTATAAGTACTGTCTCGGCAATTTGCTGATATTTCTTATACTGCATTTCAATTCAATTCATTTTAATAAGCATGTTTTCAGATAAGCTTCTTGACTGAGGAAATTAAAAATTAAACCCCTTGGGTTAACTTTAGTTTAAACTTCTTGTGTGTGTGTGTTTTTTTTTCTTTTCAATCTATTGAACAGACAGAAATAATATCTAGCTCTGTTTTGTGAGAGCTAAAATTATTTTATACATACAAAATGGTTAGAAGAATGCTTCATGCATTTGCAACCTCAGAATGAATACTATCCATTAATATTAGTAGTATTACTAGCATTTAGAGGAAAGACATGGAAGTAAAGATAATGGTAATGCAGTTAGATAAGCAGCCCCAGAGGTCTATGAAAGGTGCAGAGGTAACCCAAAGACATAAGAGATGGCCAGTGGGATGAGACTAGGACCTGTGGGAGGAGACTTCCTGGAGGTGGAGGGATATGAGCTTGTTTTTACAGTGCGATTAAGATTCACCAAGCAGACAAGAGGTGGGGTTATCAGATAAGAACATCAATCCCAGGAAGATGCATGGAGCATAGTGTGGTTTGGGAAATAATACTAGACCAGTGGTCGGTAAACTCATTAGTCAACAGAGCCAAATATCAACAGTACAACAATTGAAATTTCTTTTGAGAGCCAAATTTTTTAAACTTAAACTTCTTCTAACACCATTTCTTCAAAATAGACTCGCTCAGGCCATGGTATTTTGTGGAAGAGCCACACTCAAGGGGCCAAAGAGCCGCATGTGGCTCGCGAGCCACAGTTTGCCGACCAGTGTACTAGACAATCGGTATGGCTGGTGTGTAAAATGACATTAGGGTATGGCTGCTGGGGAGAGGATAGTGCCAGAAGGTGGCATAGCAGTGGCAGATAATTTGTGCTCTGCGAAACAGTTTATACTTTATCTTGAGATACTTAACTTAGAGCTTCTAGACATCTATCAAGCTTAAGGGCTCTAGGAAGGCCATAAACAGAGAAACTAAGTACAAAATCTGGTGCTGTAGATGCCTTGTAACTGGGAAAATGTTCCATGTTTTTTATCGGATTTTCAGAAGGATCTCTATCCTTAAAATGTTACTGTTACTGGAGATGACATGAAGGATTTTAAGCGGGATTAGGTTTCGTTTTAGAAAGGTACCTCTCTTGGCGGTGTGAAAGAAGGCTGGCTGGAGGAGAGTTGCAGTGATGGGTGAGGAGCCTTTTAATGGTCCAGGCAGAGATAAGGGCCTGGCAGAGGAGAGTAGAGAATGACCAACCTCCACTTGGTATAACAATGACTCATTCATTCTACGAGCATCTGGGGAATGCCTCATAGGTGAGAAGAACTGTGCTCATGTCCAGGAATAGGAAATCCCAGCCCTTACAGAGCTTTGAAACTCATAGAGAAAACAGACAATGGAATTATTATCTAATTATCCTTGTGATAAGTGCTATGTCTCATCTTTAAATAAAAATTCCCAGACTTCAGGGTCTGTTTCTTATTCATCACTGTATCTTCTAACAGCGACAAGAAGTGCTTGATTAATGCTTATGTAATGCAATTAGTATCTTAGCTATTCCTTGCCTGGTGACCTGTTCTGAGACATTACCCAATCTGATAAAAAACACATCTCTACAGGCTTCTGGGCTGGTGCTGATGCTTGTCTTCTTATCCTTTAATGACAAGGCCCTGCTCTGAGAGATGAATGTTATGCTAACCTAAAGTTTGCAAGTTACAAAATAATAAATTCATTTCTTCAGGTTTTTTACAGAATCATTTCAATGTCTAGATATGTGTTTATAGTTGCTTGCCTCCTTTCTGGTTTTGAGGGGGGAAAAAAACCATGAGGCTATACAAAGATGAATTAGACATTACTTCCACCTTCAAAGATCTCACAACAACAATTTTGCCTTTAAGAGAGGCAGGGAATACCAAAGGAGAAATAGACTCAGACCTGACAGATGTCTCATTAAGCAATTAGAAGTATGATCTAGAATTTAGGAGAAATTAGAAGAGTCATGGTTTCAACCATGGTTAAAACTAGAAATAGTTCAAATTATGCAATACTTCCTCCTCAGCTTATTTACTTACTCAAATAATGCAATACTTTCTTACTCTTATGTACTTACTGAAAGGGTCATGCACTATTTACAGTTCAACCAGCTCTTTAATCTATCTTCAGATGGCCTTGAAGACTGGCATCTGCCTGCCATCCTATTTTATCTGGGCTTTAGTTCATGGCAAAGCACTGTGTTATGTCTCTTGATTCCTAACTGAACTGATTAACTTTTGTAAGACCAGATTAAAAACAGAGCTTGTCTCTATTTCTTTATTTTTTTTTCCATATGGGTTTGCAAGGTTTTACTTGTTGATTTTCTGAGTAACATTGAACCTTTTCAAACTCTTGTTCATTTGTACTTTGCTCAGCATTAATTATTTATCTCATAGTAATACTGGGGGGGGGGCACCTAGATGTGATAGAGGTCGAAAAAAAATGCTTGATTAAAATAAAGAATCAGGAATTTGATATACTTCTGGAGGCGTGAGTGAACTTTTCCATTACTGTCACTGTGTCTGAAATAGTGCTAAGGTAAACACTTGTCTACCCTTGGGCCACTGTCTATGAAATGGATGACCTGAAGCTGTCTTGGGCTAATGTGATTGGTAACAGGGCATCTCTACTCCTTTCTCTCTTTTGAGATGATTAAGAGAATTGATAACATGTTGAACTAAATGTCAGCCAAAATCAATAACCAGGAGGTGAGAGCGGGCAAGTGAATTGACTTCAGACAAATAAGCAGGCCAATGGAACTGAACCTGCAGCCAGAGACTTAGCTGCCCCATGCTGCTGCAGCAAAGAAATATGAACCCTGCCATTGAAACAGTGCATCACGGGCCCCCAGACTCTGAGTGGGAATCGCTGATGGGGTCAAGCAGGCTGCCTGCCCGAGCTAAGAGCACAGTACAAAGGAACTGTCAACCTTTAGAAAAAAATAATTAGAGCATCAAGTATTTCCATGCAAAGATAATTCTGTTAAAATAACATTCAAGTCTACTGATGCTACACACTTTCCCACACTTTTAAAGACATTTACTTCTATATTTAAATTAAATATATATATGTGTGTGTATATATATGTACATATATGTACATATATATGTATATGTATACACATATGTATATATACACACATGTGTATATATACATATATATGTACATATATGTTATATATGTACATATATATATATATATATAGAGAGAGAGAGAGAGAGAGAGAGAGAGAGAGAGAGAGAGAGACAGAGAGGTGTTTGAATGTCTGCACTTATATATTCAGAACCATCAATGCTTTCATCTTGGAATGTTGTTAATGGCCAAGTCCAAAATATCTCTTATGATAGTCCAGGTTGAAGTATCTTGATTTAAATGCACACTAATGTAAAGTTAAGGGACAAGATGGTACTGAAACCCTTATTGAATTTAACTCCATACAGATCTTTTTATATACCCTTGAATGTTATTTTCAAGTATCTCATTTATAGAGGAAGTTTAGACCAAATATTTGAGGTATATTGTTAATTATGTTGAGGATAAAAATACTAATTTTCAGAACATAAAAGCATATTAATTATCTAAACATAAAGGTCATCATGTAGATTACTGACATAGATTCCTATAACTAGTCTAACCTCCCTTTTTAGGACTTCTCCACGCTGAATCCATCCATGTCACTCACTTGCTTAAAATTCTTTATAGCAATGATTTTCAGATTATGGCACTCAAACCAGCATCATCATCATCACCTTGGCCACCAATGATTTCTGCCTCCTGGTAGTCACACCTTATGTAATGCCCTCCCATTGAATGTGGGCTGGGTTTAGCAATCCACTTCTACCAAACAGAATGTGGTAGAAGTAATGGGATGTAGCTTCCAAGATTAGGTTACAAAAAGACTGTGGTTTTTATCTTGGGGCACTCTCTTGCTCACTATCTTTGAGGAAGCCAGCTGCCATGTTGTGAGTGCCCTGTGGAGAATCTAATACATAGCCAATAACTGAAGGAAGTTTTAACAGCCAGCAGGGAACTAAGACCCTCAGTCCAACAGCTCGAGAATCACCGAAACCCACCAATAACCTCACATATGGTCTTAAAAGCAGATCCTCTTTCAGTCAAGCTTTCAAATGAGACCACTGCCCTCACTGACACCTGGCCGCCACCTTCACCTAGACTCCTGACCCACAGAAACTGTGAGATAATAAATGTTTGTTGTTTTAAGCCAGTCAGTTTTGGGATGATTTGCTACACAGCCCTTAGTAATGAATATACCTGGGAACTTGTTAGAAATGCACATTCTGAGGATCTACTCCAAACCTACTGGACCAGAAACTTTTAGGTAGGGCCCAGCAACCAGTTTTCAGAAGTCATCCATATGATTCTGATGGGTGTTCAAACTTGAGGACCACTACCTTACAGAAGAGAGTCTAAAATCTTTAGCCAAGCCTACAAGGCCCTTCCCATTGCTTTTAAAATTTATGAAAAATTATGAGAGTAGTGATAGATATCATTTGTTGAGACCAGAGAGAGACAGGAGGAGAGATATCCAGAAGGGCCTTGATAACCCAATATAAGGAATTTGGGGTTTTCTCTGCATGGGATGGGAGTTGATGGAAATGTGCTGAAATGAGGGAATGGCATGGTTTAATTTATAGTTCAGCGGATCACCATGGCTAATGTGTTGAGAATATAGACTATATGGGCAAAGGTGGAAGCAGGAACACTAGTTAAAGTAATTAGAAACCTATGTCAATAATCTTGGGTCTAGACCATTGACCATGACCTGAGCCATTATGACA
Source organism: Eptesicus fuscus (assembly GCF_027574615.1). Lineage (NCBI taxonomy): Eukaryota > Metazoa > Chordata > Mammalia > Chiroptera > Vespertilionidae > Eptesicus > Eptesicus fuscus. The sequence goes on along the minus strand of NC_072482.1, from coordinate 31,240,438 downwards.
GCAATGGAAGTGATGTGTGATTAAAATTCTGGATACATTTTGAAGTCAGAGCTGACAATATTCACTGAACCATTTGATATAGGATGTGAAAGGAGTTTACTTTTTTGGTCTGAGTATCTAAAAGGATGGAGTTGTCTTTCACTGAGATAGGAAAGAATATGTAAATTGTAGGTGTGGGGAAAAGGTTTGAGAATTGGGGTTTGGAATGTTGAGTGTGTGAAGCATATTGGCTATCCAAGTGGAGATGTCCACATGAAAATCAGATATACATTCAGAGGCACAGTTGGTGCTAGAGATGTAAGTCTAGAGTCATCAATTAATACACAATACTCAAAACCACGAGAATGAATGAGATTATTAAGACATTGAATATAGATAAAATCCTTGGGACTTGGTGAACAAATGTGTATACTCAAATATACTCCTTCCATGCTCCTTCCTTTCATTCTTAAACATTTAGTAAATATCTACTATATGCTTGGGAACCAGTTAGACCTAGACTTGTTAGTTTGCCTGCTCACTTCTCTCCCCAACTAGAGCAAGAGCCCACTGAGCCAAGACCCATTTATAGTCACCTTTCCATTCCCAGTGCCTGGCATAAAATAAGTTTTTAATCTATGGTTTTGAGCCACTTATTAGCTATAATCAATTCTACTGAGGCTTGAGGTAAGAAAATAAAACAAAAATTAAAAAGATCATAGTCTATCCATAATATGACCTATGGTTAAAATGTTCATAGAATATAAGGGATATAGAATATAAGGAATGCTCATTTTAGTTTGAAACCCCTGAATTCTACTTAACCATAAAAGATTTTTATTAGGACATAAAACTTAAAAGTGGGTAAGAAATTTAGGGCAGTATATGGAGAGAATTTCAGGAACAATGAAAAGAGATGCATTAGAAGGAATTGAGATCTAGTAATGAGTGTCTACATGTCAGATTCTATGTAGAACTGCAAAGGACATGCTGAAACTTCAGACATTAGACTAACGCCCTACTTTCTCAGTGCTCCACACCTGATGGAACCTGAGAATTTCACAAGGTGTAGCAGAGAGGAGGGGTTTTGGAACCTGAGAGATATAAGGAAAGATGGCTAATGCTGTAAGAAAACTGGAATTAGGAGTTCTATTCTGCCTTAATTCAGATCTTCAAAAAGATTGAGAAATGGTGATAATCAAATGCTATTATAGTCTGTATTACTGTATTCTTTACTTTGGAGTTGGGAGAAGACCAGCTCACTCTGGAAAGTGCTCTAATGTTCTCTTTGAAGTACCTCTTTGAGAAAAACCTGAGTGGAAGCATATGAAGAAAATGTCTTCTAGCAATTTTTAGAAAAAACTGTCATAATACGTTAGCAATGCTGAAAGACTTATCAGATAGGGACATGTCTTCCCCCATAATGTTCTCCAATGAGTAGTATCAAGAAAGAAAGTTTATTAAAATATACATTCACAATGTTATTTTTCTTTTCCTACTTTTATGAGTTTATATTTGAGTAAAGCATAATTCTTAGCCAAAATATCTTTTAATTAGAGCAATACTGCTCTATTCACATTGATTCTGAAACTGATCAAGCTTTGTTTCGTGTTGCTTTCTTTGACTGAACTTTACCTGAGGGTGAGAAAATTAATACCTAATGTAAAATGTGATTTTTATTCTAAGTTTAATCATCTTAGGTTATATAGAATTAGAACTAATTATCTTAGGTTATATAGAATTACAACTATAAGAAGTGGGGCAAGAAATATTCAATTACCCAAAGCTATTCAATACAATTCAATGAACATTAATCAAGTTCATTTGGTATCCAGGGAACTTCATTATGTTGTGGAGGGGTGAGGGGACAAAGAAATAATAAAAAAAAATCTATGACTTTGAATCACGTAGGACAAAATCATAAAAGTAAATGGTGAATAACACAATCATTATAAATGCTATTAGGGTTCATATATATTTTACTTCTATACTAAGATTGACATTAAAGGGATCAAAGTACTATTTGTTAGAAAAAAAAAAAAGAATGATTTGGCAGAGATTATAGACTGGATAATTCTACTCTAAGTAACAAAACACCAGTCCAAAGAGGCCTAAAAAAAAGGAATTTATTAATAAATAAATGAAGAACTCGAGATATAGGTAGTTCCATGTTTGGAGAATCCAGCAGAATAATATACATGGACTCTTCCTTATGGTCAAATGTTGTTACCATTCTAATCATTAATTCATTTAGAAATACTCAGAATCATGGAAGAGAAAAGGGAATGTTCTCAGTAGAATTTACTTTATCAGAGAGGTAATTTGTTGTCAGAAGCCCTCCTTCCCCTACTTCTACCCAAAGGCCATATCATATACATATTACCCATGCTACCCTATGGTCCTTTGCCATAATCAGATGACCAAGCCCAGACCAGAAAAATAATGTGTGATATTTGAGCTTTTGTTGTGAGACATGAACACTATAAAAAAAGGGGGAAAAGAAAACTTCTATTGAGTAGGAATCCAACAGTGGATGTTCTCAGGAGTATCATCCTTGAGTAATTTCTTTAAGCAATGTATGATATCCATCATTCCCCCTACTGCACATGCCCTTCTAAGCACTGCACTGGAGAACAAAAGCTCCCCACACATCTGTGGTTCTCGGATCCTCGGTATCTGGTGCTGGCAATATTTGACACCTTTGTGCTTCTTTTGTATGTCTCATAACCATTTTACAGTGCTTATTGGGTACTTTTCTTAGCACTTAATAAATACTAACTCATGAAAATCTCACACCAATCCTATAAAACAGGCTAATAATTATTATTGTCTCCACTAGGTGAGAAGAGGCCCAATGAAGTTAAATAACTTGCCCAGAGTAACACAGCTTGTTAAGTGATGGGCAGGATGTGCAAAACAGGACATTTGGATCCAGAGTGGGTGTCTTTACCCCTTTGCTGTGCTCCTTTCTCAGTGGCTTGAGGAAATCTGGCGTCTGCTCTGACCTGCAAACTCGGGCTTCCTGGAAGGAAGGCTCTTTATCTTGGAAATATGAATAGATATCGCTATAACACAGCTGGATCCTGGCTCTCAAAGGTCATTTTCATCTTAAACATTCAATGGCAGAATTGCCAATTAACTGGAGTAGCTCTGACAAAGTTGAAAGTCAGCCTCTTATTTTCTTAGCAACACGGATCTTCCTATTTCCATTTCTGTCTCTTTACATCCCACTGTCCACACAGCAACCTCAGGGAACTTTGAAAAAGTTAAACTAATTATATCATTCCTTTAGTTGCAGGGCCCCATATGACTTTTCATTATTTTGTAAAGATACTCAAGTTCCTTACAATGTCCTAAAGACCCCACATGATCTGATATGAGATTACCTCTGTTTTCTCACCTAATATGCCCCAGTCTCTTGGAGCTTCCTTCTTTTCTTCACCACGTCGAGCTATTTCCTGCCTCAGGCCAGTGTCTTGCTGTGTTCTTGCAGGAACACACTAGCCCCAGATGCTCACACAGCTCCTCATCATTCAGATCTGGACTAAAATATCACCTCCTCACAGGGGCTTGGCCTGACTTCTGTCAAAGCGAAGGCCCTCTCAGCCTCTCTGCTAAACCAGTTATTCTTTGTCACAGTGTCTGGCTTTGCTTACTTCACAGCATTTAAAAGAATTTCTGAAGTCATCTTGTTCATTAATTTGAGGGCAGAGACTATGCCCATTTTTTTAACTAACACCAAGAGTAATGACACCTTGTTGAAAAGGAGCTTCCCATTTCTGTGAAAGACAATTAAAATATTTTGGGCTTAATTGACAATTGGTTCTCAATTACATATCTCTAAAATAGATGGATGAGCATATATAAAACCAAGTGAATAAGTCTTCTAATTATACTTTGTGTTTATTTTTTGACTGTCATTAAAAGTATGTAAGAAACATAAGGACATACATAGACACCATCAGATTGCCCTATTGATTTAAAGTACTAATTTGCCTTGGGGTTTTGTGCAAATATCAGTACCAAAGTATCTTGCTGTTATGTGGTTTCATTTGCAGCTTTTGAACAAAGAAACAAATCTTTCTCCATTTTACTTAACTATGACTTGCTCTTCTTAGAAGCAGTTAACATTTATGTATTTTTTTTTAGAAAGAGGTCGGCCTATGAAAATGTTCAAATGGTCCAGGTTATTTGTACTTGGCGCCTGCTTTAGAAACAGCCCAGCAGTAGACTGACTGACTGGGACTGACTGTGGGAGCTGGCTGCTCTTTATTCCCTCCCCAGTGATGATTCAATTTATTCCCAATTCTAATAATCCTTTAACAAATACAACTGGCTTACATTTTGCAGTCATCTAAAATTTATAATGCACCTTGATAATGAACAAAAGGTATTCACTGTGGTACATGATGGCATAATATCAAATTTTGTATTTTCTTGGAATATCCTTTCTTTGGTTTTCTTGGAAGCAAACAAAACATTGTAAATTGTTAATTCTATTTTGGCAGATGGAAATAAGCACACAAAACCTGCTTGGTGGCCTCTACCAAAATGTAGGTGTTGAACTGTGTTTTAACGTTAATGGAGTTAATATTTTGGGAGATTTGGCTCGGAAGAGCAATACTGCCAAAGCGAGGAACATTCAATTTATTTCTTTGTCTCTTTTTCTTAGATATATTGGACATATCCTTTCACATGAGGCAATTTGTCACATTAGGTTATTAGCTATATGAGAAAGAGCTCTCAAATCCAACTTAATAAATCAGGTCTTAGAGTTTAAAATACTTGTAAAGATTATTGAGAGTTTCAGTGCTACTTAAATACCCAAATGCAGGCAAAATGCATTTTCAACATTTTCTGTTCAGTTTATTACATTTAAACTGTCTAAGCTATTGCAATTTTAAAACTTTTAAGCTCATTTTTTTTACTCATAAGAATATATGCTATCTCAGCAAGTAGTAAGAGCCTTGATAAACAAAATGAAATCTAATAGCTGTTGTTTGAAAGAATGAATGGATAGATGAACTATATTGTGGCAGACTCACATATAGTGTTCAGTTCAGCTCAACAGACAATGAGCAGCTAATGTGAGCTGGGCACTGTGCTTGGAAATCCAATTGAAGAGGCAAATCTTCAACATCTACCAACTGTACTCTAGAATAAGGGCTGCCACTAATATAGAGGCTCATTGCCTTGTGCTATGTGATAATTTAGAGGTGGGTCAAGGGTGCCTTGGGAAAACAGAAGAACTGAAGTCGTGATCTTAATTTGCCAGGCAGAGACAAAGTGTAAGGAGAGAGCTGTAGGCAGATGGAACAGCATGAAGAAAGGTGTGAATCAGTAAGGTATGTTGAAGTTACTACAAATGGCTGACTGCTTGAAATTACAAGTCAGAGGTGCAGGGGAAAACAGAATGATTGGAAATGGGGCTGGATCTTGGAAGGCTTCATATATCACGCTGAGAAGTTTGCACTTTATCTAATGAGGTGGTGAGGAACCATCAAAAGAGAAAATATTTTGGTAGGAAAAATGGAAAACAGATTCAAGAGCCAAAGACAGGGATCAAGTCATGTCTCTTACTGAAGTTACTGATTAAAAATGCAGGTCTCTCATCATCACATAAAAAGTAGGACCCGTCCCTGACATTGATCTATTATGGAGACAATGAATAAGCAAAGAACAGTGGGCAAAGGAAGTGCATGGATAAAAGGTGACTATAAAGTCACCAGAGACCAGTTTTGATGAGTGGCTCTAGGAGTCAGGTTCATTATTACATCATTATACCTCACCCTGTTTTATTAAAATTATGCCAAGTGCCACTTATACTATTATGTCTCTAAGGTAATTTAAGTTATTCTTATCAAACTCTAATACTGAACTTTTTTGGGGGGTGGGCAGAAGTCCAGGAGATGTCAAATGATCTTTACCCGATGGATTTCATTTGAAATTTCCTCCATTTTTAAATATAGGCATGGCATTAAAGTTAACTAACTCCTCTTTAGGACAAGGCTATGGTATTATACCTCGTCTCTTCTACAATGCTTCTCAGGCATATTCCCCCCCTCTCTCCTACTTACTTTTTCCCATTTTATTCCATCTGTTTGTATGTCTGTAGGTCTTTAGGATTATTAAGTTTGAAAACAGACTACAATAAAACTCCCTGGGCCTCAAAGCTATGTGTTCACAAACAGAAGGGGGAACCTTTCATGACAAGTTCATAATGTCTTCTCTGCCTCCTGCCATGGGTCAACCTCTGTCTCCATGCCATGTGAGTACATTCTCTTTCTCTCTGTTTTGTAAACATTTCTGCCTTTAAACAGAATATAGTATTAAACATCAAACTTCATGTGGGTATCTTGTGTTTTCTACTTCAGAGATAGTCCTTTGACTATCTGGGAGGACACTTCATGCAGAATTCACTTCTATGGCTACACATTATTGGTTATGACTCGAACTCAATACCTGAACATGCTTTATAATCACCTCCTTAGTGCTACAACTTAAATATTTATTACAAAATAAGTGGGATCAGAAATTGAGTGCCTCAGTGCAGCCAGGGAGCTGTAAATGACCCTTTTTACAATTTATTTAGACTTTTCATGTGCTATTATAGTGCAATATAAAAAAACGTAAGTAGTTTCTCTACCTGCTTCACCAACATTTTGGACATAAAACCAAATACTGTTGTAAACTACTATATAAAATCAATATAAATATATCTCTAAAACTTTCTTAAATGTTTATTAGTTGTGAAAGGTCAACTTCAATATTTATAAAATAAAAACACATATCCAGTTCTGCTTATGGACTCAGGCACGTAACATACTTGTGGATTTAAAAACTCTGTAGCCAACACAACTGCCCCTATGTGTGACTTGGGACACACAGAATTAGCTATTTGTGTTCTTGTGATGAGGGGCAAGTCACCAACAGCACCTGTAATTAACCACCTGCTCATCCAATTACAGAATCACAGATTAGATATTTTGGAAAGCAATTCATGCTCCTCATTTTAGATTAAAGGTACAGATTTACATTAATAGGAGAACATTTATCCCACTAATGATTTCTAATAAATTCACACTCAACTTGCACTTAAGAGTCACATTTGGGACGTGAATTTAAACACTATCTTTTCAAGATTTCTCTCTGGATGCTGTGAAAGCTACAAGAATCGATGCCACCATGAGATAAATCCATTTTGAGAGAATAAGTATGAAATAATGCATGCATTTTCAACACATAAAAATCAGATTTAGAACTTGAAAAGAAATAAGATTATTCTTTTCTCAACCGCAAAAGACCGGCTTTAAAAAACAAAAGTAAAATGCATTAGTGAGCAATGGTTGGGCTCTTTCAAATAATATAACTAACTAGCCAAACCATTCATGGTATCATAAGTACATGGAAAGGAATCCCTACTTAGGATTTTAAGAAAGAGATTCATTTTACTGATTCATTTATCCAAACATTTAAAGTGCACCTACTCTATGCCAAGTACTGTTTTTGATGTAGCAGTGAACAAAACAGACACAAATACCACCCCTAAAGGGAGCTTTATGGTGGGGGGGGAGGGGGAGAGGGGGTAGAAGCAAGTAATAAGCATAATAAGTAAAATAGTATTTGAACAGTAAATGATAAGGAGGGTACATAAATTGTGGGGATGGGGGCTGATTATTTTAGAAGGGTGGGAAGAAATGCCTCTCTCTCAAGATGATACTTGAGTAAACATCTAACAGAAATGAGAACTCAAGTCCTACAGGATTCTAGAGAGAAAGCATCCCAGTCAGTACAGATGCTGTTCTGTAAGGTGTTTGGTTTGTAGGTAGAAAAGAAAGTTGGGCAGAGTGACATGGAGAACAGAAGAAGCCAAGCAGGAGCGCCAATCAAAGAGGGGAGAGTTCGTGTAGAGCTTTGAAGGTAAGAGAAAAGACAGAGGTTTTTACTTTGGGTGAATAGTCTGGGAGGAACTTTGTTATCTGATAGAATGGTAAAGAAAAACACAGGTTATACAACTTTAGAAATTGATAAATTGGGATACCTGAGTTAAGACAAAGCTGAAGTTCTCCATTTTAAGACAAGGAAATGAACACAAAAACGGCTGGGATTTGTCCTTGTGTACAAGGTAAGAAGCAGGGCTGGAACTTGAAGCTAAATCCTAACAAGATCACATATGCCATCTCAAAGTTTCACAGGCAGGTTCAGGAAGGAGTGTGTCTTGGCTTCAAGGAGACCGGAGATTGGTATTGATGAGTTCTGAATCAGTGACCCTGGGCTGAACAATCACATTGACAAAGTGGTGGGGAAATGGAATTCTCTAACGTTATGCTTTGATCTTGCTTTTGGCAAGAATTTCATTTATTGAATGTCTTTAATCAGAGCATGTTCCATGAGAAAGATTTCAAGTGGTTAAATTGATCTGTCCCTACATTTTCTCTTTAGGGGTAACTTAGAATGGTCTCAAAAGCTGGTTTAGGGGACATTCAGGAGTCCTCTGTGATCTGCATAAGTAAAGTGTCTGTAGTTGTATATGACTTCATGTGCATAGATGGGCAGCCCTTCATGGGAAAGTGCTCTAGGGCCATTTAGCTCAGTTTTTAAGGCTTGAAGGTAATTAAGTTGAGAGCAGGAGTTCTTCCCTAGCTGGGCTTGTACCTTGGCTGCATCACATCTGTGGACTGCATCCCAAACCCTGACCAGCTGTCTTGAAAATGCATGCCCTTGTTCAGAAGAAGGACAGAACCACACAAGTTAATCACCATGGATGAAAAAATGATTTCTCAGAGCACATGCCAAACTGATAGGGGTCAGAAACATCCTCATAATACTCACAGGAAACCCACTGATTAGTCAAATTGGGTAAAGCTGGTTACCTCCCTGGCTCATGACAACAAAGGCAGATGAGCAGCAATTTTGTTTCTGGGTGAGAATGTCTCATGTCTGCGGGGGGCCCCTGCTGAGAATTTCATTCTCAGTGGGACTACTCTGCGTGGGAGAATTTACATGGTCTAATCTAGGATGTGATCAAATAATATCACACTTGGTTTTTCTTGTGTTCTTCTTGAAAGCCGGCTACAATTCTCATGAATTGTCCCCTTTACTCTAATTTTATAATATATCAGGCATTAGATGCTAAGATGCTGAAAGAACATGCTTTGAAAGAAATCAGCTTCTAAAATGGCATATTCAGTAAGTCATTTGGGCTACAGTGTAGGAGGCAACATGTCACAGAGGCAAGAATAGTGAGCCCAGCTCTATTCTGTGCTATGCTGCTAACCTATTAGGTGACCTTGAAATAGAGAGAGTTCATTTCTATGGGCCTCAGTATATACCCGCTTTAGCTAACATGATCTCTAAATTTCCTTTAAAACACAGTATTTCCAGTTTGTTCACTTCCTATTGAGAGTCAAAGTGAAAACATGTATTTGAAGTCAAGATAAAGTAGTTGTTATTAACACACTGGGTGTTGGCCATGAACAGACTGGTGTTCTAAGCTTGTCTCCCACTTATTAGTTGGGTCAGCTTGTGCAATTTCCATAGCTTTACAACTATATCACTTGCAAGACAAGGATAAAAACCCAGAAACAATTTTTTGGAGGATTAATTTAGATAACATACTTAGATAATAGTAAAAAATGGTAGCTATTGTTATTTTTTTCTGTACACATTTCTACATATGGCTTATATATGTAAATAATTTCATTACATTAGTGATGTATAAATAAAACAGTTCTTCACATAAAATGCAACCTTGTCTAATAGATCTATGTCATAATGTGAGGGATAATGAAGTGACACCCACAATAAAATCTCTGAGTGCAGAATGCCTGAAATTCCTGTGTCAGCAGTTACTTTTTACACCAATAGGGCACTGAGGAACCCATCTTAATACAGTGAGTCACACAGGTTGTTCATTGGCACTTGACTGCCTGCAGAAGCAAGTCCTTGTGGTGGGACCGCTAACAGGTCAGAAGTGTTGACAGCAGGGAAAATTAATGCCTGGATACAAGTGAGCAGTATGGGCCCAGGCTAGAAGGGTAAGACTCAGAAAGCGCTACCTTGGGAAATCCTGGACTGTCAGGTGTAACCTGGTAACTGGTGTGGTGAGTGGGTGAGGTGAAGAGGCATGAAAAGAGGGTTGAACAGCCCCTAAAATACCAGGGTCCCTTTTGGTTGAGTGACAGGACTTAGTAAAGCACCTGCTTTCATAACTACTCATAGACATGAGTAGCGGTTATCTCATGTTGAGCCATTTTTCTTAGGTTCACATAGAAATCCTTGGGCTTAGAGTAAACTCACAGATCCAGATCTGCTTATTCTGAATAGAGCTATGCACCAGTTAATTTTAAAGTAAAATAATATTTTCCTCTAGAGTCTTCTGATGGGCGCAAAGAACTCTTTCTCACATTTTCTCTTATAACCTTTGCTTTCTTTAGTCACTTGAATTCTGATTTGAATTTCATCATATAGCTCTTCCTTTTAGTCTAAATGTCAGTTTTACAATAGGATATTCTTATTCCTCATTATAATTAATTAACTTAGCATTTCATAAACTTAATGCTGTAAATCTCATTAATCTGAAATTCAAGGAAGGAAAAAAATGGCAATCTACAATAAAAAATTCATTGTATCTGCTAACTCATTTCAACCACCAAAGACCCTGACACTGAGCCAGCCTCCTTCTCTAAGAACTGATGAAAAAAATCAAATGGCTATGTGGAGGTTGGGGGTCATTAAAGTTTGTTTTAAATTTTACTGTCACTTTGGCCCATTTATATTGTGAACTCTTGAACACTGGCTGCCACTGAGTAAGTTTATCAGTAACCTGTGATGATAATACTGTGATCTGACGTCAAAACCATTACATAGCTATGCTTGGGCCCCTGACACCTTGGCAGCTGAATATATATATACTTCAGGCACACTGAAGACCTTGAAGTAATAGTTAACCATAAACTGCCTGGAGCTATACCTTACTTCCACACCTTTCCTGATTCTGGAACAATATTGTTGAGTAAAGTAGATGTGACAGAGACTGCCAGGTATCCCCAAAAAAGCTTTCTTCTTCCTGGGAACACGGTACACCATCTACATATTCCAGATCTCACCCCCCCCCCCCCGGCCCGCCCCCTGTAGTTAGGCATGGTCATGTGATACAGTTGTAGCCAAATGAACACAGAGGAAGTGTTAGGCGCTGTTTCTAGGCCTGGTCATTAAAACCACGTACTTCTCTACTTCCCGGTGCCTGAAATGGACCTGACCTCAAAGACGTGATGAAGATGAACCCATGTGCATCACCTGGCTTGGTGAATGATCGCTTGAAGGAAAGCTCCCTGACTACTGCTTCACCTATTTATTCTGTTAACACGAGGAAGAGAAAGATATCTATTGTGTGTGAGCCATTGTACATTTAGGAACTATTTCTTACAGCCACCAGCATATTGTTAACTAATAAAGTGAATATTACAATTTGAGAAACTGCTATTTTAAGCCACTGAGATTGGTTTGTGTGCGTGTCTGTTTTTAATTTACCATAACGTAAGTTCACTCATCTAGATTAACCCACAAACCACAGGGAGTGTATTTTATCATTTTATGAATTAGTGAGGTCTTTAGCAAAGGATAAAAATCAATGAATATAAACTACTGGGAAAAGAGTAATATGGTTGTTCAAATGGAAAACAAGCCTGTATAGAGCTTGTTTATGCAAGAATGTATAAACGTCTAAAGTGCACAGGGGAAAGCACTTTAGACGTTTATACATTCTTGCATTAAGATTCCACTCCTGACACGGACAGAATGCAGGAGTTATAAGGAACCATGTGGATCATCCATTTTTAATTTCACATTTGAGGCTCAAAAAGACTAAGAAAGAAAGAAAGGAAGGAAGACTACTACATTAGTGAGGTGGGGAAATAAAGATTACTTATTAGAAAAATATATTATTTTTAAAAAGAAAAAATTAACTGAGGAATTGAAAATTTTTTTTAATCAATGAAATCATTGGCCCTAAAGAAGATATGTATTTACTAGTGGTCTGGTGCATGGATTCGTGCACAATGAAAGGAAATTAATTAGAAGAAAGATTCGTGTGGTAATTACATTACTGTAAAAAATTACATGTCAAAATAGTATATATAATATAGTATTATAAAGTTAAAACATGCATGTGATTGGAGCCAGTGAGAGCTTTATATGTATTGTGCATGTGCGAGTCAATGTTTATTTTTAAATTGCCAGTGTGCATCATATGTACCAGCTGGTCAGTTGGTCAGACAGTCAGATGGTCAGTCAGATGGATGGATGGTCGGCCAAATGGTCACTTAGCCTTTTATATATATATATATGTAGTAAATAATGTGTTTAAAGTGCCACAAAGAGCTAGGCAATATTCAAAGTGGAAATATTCTCCTCTAGATACACATATCAACAAAATAGGCTATTATTTAAAGTTCTAAATATGATTTGGTTACTAAAGGTTTGAAGATGGTTCAAAGAACTAAAATGATTGCCCTGGCTGGATGGAGCGTTGGATGGAGTGTCATCCTATACATACACCAGAAGTTTGCATGTTTGAATCCCAGTCAGGGCACATACCTAGATTGTGGGTTTGATCCCCAGGGGTGCATACAGGAGGCAACCCATTGATGTTTCTCTCTCACATCTATGTTTCTCTCTCTACCTTCCTCTCTGTTTAAAACTTGGGTGAGGATTGAAAAAAATACACACACCAAAATAATCAAAGAAAACGGTTAAAGATTGAACAAAAGAATAACTCTTAATTTTGAAAATGCGAAACAACAACAACAAAAATATAATAGGTAGTGAATAACCAAAAGGAATATAACCATGAAAGGGATTTTTAGAATATAGTGTATTTATCTGTGGAATTCCAAATGTACAGTCCTATACATGTGGACAGAAATTTAATATAAATAAAATAATTACTTTTTAACATAGTAGGATGTATATTTCTATAGCAGAGAGCATTGGTAGCAGTTAGACTGGTTGACAAACATATAGAAGAGGACTTATTTGCAAGTGATATACTCAGAGAAAAATAGATGTGAGGCATATATTCTTAAATTATTTGAAGTTATCATCATAAATTATAACTTTTTTCCCGGAAAAATTTTTATGATATCAGTGTTACTTATAAAATATGGGAGTGGAAAAATCAATGTTTTATTCCGGATGACAAGTCTTATGTTCTAATATTTTTATAGGCCCAGTAGTTTACACCTTTTTTATAACTATACTAGAGGCCCGATGCACAAAATTCATACATGGGGCTTGGTCCCCACAGCCATGGCAGCTGCCTCTGCCTCTGCCTCAGCCCCCATGGTGCCGTGGTTTAGTCCAGAACCGTGGTCGGCAAACTGTGGCTCGCGAGCCACATGAGGCTCTTTGGCCCCTTGAGTGTGGCTCTTCCACAAAATTCCACAGCCTGGGCAATAGAAGTTTAAGTTTAAAAAATTTGGCTCTCAAAAGAAATTTCAATCGTTGTAGTGTTGATATTTGGCTCTGTTGACTAATGAGTTTGCCGACCACTGGTCCAGAAGGTCATCCGGAAGATTGTCTGGTCTAATCAGCATATTACACTTTTATATTATAGATAATATAGATTTATATATACACATGTATATATACATATAAATTTAAATATGTATATGTACTTACATACATATGTATATTAGTGCTAAGAGCATATTTCTGAAACTATTTCTTTTCACTAAAGAATATGCTAAGAAAGAGATCACAAATTATTTAATTTTGGCCACTGTGATTTTCCTCCTTCCTCACTGAAGACTAAATCAAAGTTATGTCTTGGTACATTTCCTTGTATTTCATTTCAATTACACAGAGAATCTCTCATAGAGGGAACATTTTCTGTTTTATGTTTTGTTTATTGCCTCAGACAAACCTGTTATGACTTTTCCAAATTCAACACTTGGCATTTTTTCTTCTTCTCTTAATTGTGCCTCTAGTCTCTTTTCCTGGTTATTATGGACCTTTTTTATCCTCAGGTAGATTTTTTATAATCTTAAGTAAAAAATATGGGTTGCTGAATTTTCCAAGTCAGAGTCAAAATTGGTCCGTTGGTATCATTTAGACACAAGAGACTGCAAATTCCTAGTGATCAATATGCTTTAACTTGCTGATTTGTTTTTGAGCCAAGACAAGAATTTTTTAAAATAATGACACCCAAAGTATGAATGCCATTTTGTCTGTACGTACAAAGTTTATATGTAGAAATTAATTCATGTTTAGCATCATTGTGCTTAATACAATAGTGCATTTATTCAGTTGAATCAAGAGAACATTTTTTTAAATGAAAAGATAAGTACTTTTTTGTTGACATTTAATTAGCTTATAGAGGACATTTTTCTGAATCCTATTGAAATCAATGTCACCAGGTGAATATCTGAAAACACTTTAAAGAGGCCTGATATAATGCATCAACATCCTTACCAAATAAAAATGTAGTTGTAGATACAAAGAACAGACTGACAGTTGCCAGAGAGGAGGAGGATTAGGGTGCTGGGTGAAAAAGGTGAAGTGAATAAAGAAGAACAAATGGGTAGTGACAGAATAGTCACAGGGATGTAAATTACTGCATAGGGAATATAGTCAATAATATTGTAATACGTATGTTTGGGGTCAGGTGGATACTTGAAATATCAGGAGGAACACTTTGTAAAGTATATGATTGTCTAACCACTATGCTGTACACCTGAAACTAATATAGAATATTAAATGTAATTGTTAATAAAAACAGAAACACCAATCAGAAAGGATATATGCACCCCTTATGTTCATAGCAGCACAATTTACAATAGCTAAGATTTAGAAACAGCCTAAGTGCCCATCAGTAGATGAGTGGATTAGAAAACTGTAGTATACCTACATAATGGAATACTACACTGATGTAAAGAAGAAGGAACTCTTACCATTTGCAATAGCATGGATGGAACTGGAAAGCATTATACTAAGCGAAATAAGCCAGTCAGAGAAAGATAAATATCACATGATTTCACTCATTTGTGGAATATAATGAACAACAAACTGATAAACAAAAATAGAATCAGAGTCATAGAAGCATCAGACAGACTGTCCAACCTATGAAGGAAGGTGGGGGGTGAAGGGGTAAGAGATCAACCAAAGGACCTGTATGCATACATATGAGCATAACCAATGGGCACAGACAGTAGGCGTGTTAGGGCATGTGCTAGGGGTTTGGAGCGGCCGGGAAAAGGTCAATGAGGGAAAAATAGACTTATGTAATACTTTAAAAATAAAGAAGTAAAATAAATAAATAAATAAATAAACAAATAAATAAATAAATAGTACTTGCATCTGTTAGGTTACTTCTCAAAGAAAGCAGAAGTCAATAGTAAAGAAAAAAGGTTACTACTTAGGTTACCCAGCTCTCATACTTATTTGGATTTGGCCCTTAGTATCTTAGGGTTCCTCTTAGATGAAACTCTCAATGTTTTGAAATTTGTATTCTTCAGAAAATACTGTGAAAAGAGATGATCTTTTCAGAAAACAAAAAATAACACTATCAATAGGGATTCCTTGTATGCCAAAGGTGAAGTTTATATTTACAAAAAAACATACACATTAAAACCTACGAAGTCTACCTTCTCTGACTAAATGTATTCTATGAAGATGTTACTCTTCAAATTCTTTTGAAACCTAGCTGTACTTCCTTATCATCCTCATGCTCAGGCATGATCTTAAAATTGTCCTCCAATTATTTTATATATATATATATATATATATATATATATATATATACACACACACATATATATATATGTGTATATATATATGTGTGTGTGTGTGTGTGTGTGTGTGTGTGTATATATGTATGTGTGTGTATATTTATATATATATACATACATATACACACACACACACACACAAAAGTAGATTTATAATTGTGAGTACATGAAACAATTTATTTTTGTGTTATTAATTATTGTATTATTTATTTGTATGTATAAACCTACTTTTACCCACCTTTGTGAATGTCCCCTAGTCTCTTCCTGGTTATTATGGACCTTTATTATGTCCTCTTACTTGGTTCATGAGGGCAGAAACTGTCGTTTTGATTTACTGGTATCCTCCTGTCCTCCTCTTTCCAAATAGGCTATATTTCACTACTGTATTAAAAATGCAGTAATAATCATATGCGCAATACAGCACACGAAGTGCTATGGTAGCTATAGGCAAGCAAAAGGCACAGTCCCCACTCTCAAATACGTTCTCGTGGTTCAATTGGCAAAATAAGACAGAAAGTTACGTGACAACAATGTCAGTGCTCTAAAAACTACAGGACATTATGGTGATGAGGGAAAGCTTTAAGAGGAAAATGAGACTTGATCTGAACCCTCAATGAAGGGTAAGATTTCAGTTGGTAGAGAAGAGTAGGTGGCACAAATGGTGACAGAGAAGGAAGGGAACCTGAAGTGGATGGTTTGCTGGGAGACAGTATAGGTATAAATGAACATTTTCAAATATTCCCATTTAAGTCCTTGTGCTTCACCTGTGAAGACATACATGGAAACTGTACTTGTGATTACACATTATGGACTTGTCCTCAAACTTAAAACTACTTTTATTAATATTGCTTGGTGCTAGAAAAATTAGAATTGTCAGTATCCTGTCTCTACTCTGTTTTAGTTAAAGATAATTTCCAGTATTAGCTTTCAGTGCTCTACTGTTTGACCTCCATGATCATTTCATGATTTCTAATTAAATATCTTATACTGAAAGGCTATTGAGTTAAACACTCTTTTTTTCTAATTTTCAGCTACTTTATATTAGGTTTTAATCTTGACAGAATTAATGGCTATCTTCCAACACTTGAAATTCATGGCTTCTTTTCAGAAGTAAGAGTTCTTACTTCTCATCTGTAGATTTTATTTTTTTTACAAAAAAAATATAATTAAAATTGGGGAAAATTAGCAAAAAAAAAGATTATGTCCTATATCATTTAATATTGAACAAAGAGTAAAAACATGGTCAGAAACAGACTGAGCGAGTTCTCTAGTAGAATTTGCTAGGTCAAAGAACTAAATGTACTAAAGAATGTACTAAAGAATGTATTTTAAGCAGAATAATATTGCTACACTAGGAAAGAGTGAACTGCAGAAAGAAGTGATAGGTGAATAATTTGATAATCATATGCAGGTGGTATTTCACAAGCACAGACTTTTAAAACATAATGATGAAATCTGGGAAGTATAACACTAGGTAGGTATAACAGTCTGGAAAACAATCCTATCTAATAAAAGAGCAATATGCAAATTAACCATTATTCTGCTACACCCACAAGCCACGTCCACAAGCCAATCAGAAGCGGGTATGCAAATTAACCCAACCAAGATGGCTGCAGCCACAGAGCAAGCAGGAGGTTTGGGTTTCCCTAGCAATGGAGGAAGCCAAGCTTCCCGCCTGCCCTGGCCTCCGCTAAAGGCTGCAAAGTTTCAATTATAGAAGATAAATAAATCCCTACAAAAATGGCAGCAGCCATGGAGCTGGAGAGAGCAGGAGGCTTGGGTTTGCCCCCAGTGATGGAGGAAGCCAAGCTTCCCACCTGCCCTGGACTCTGCTCAAGGCTACAAAGTTTCAATTACATAAGAGAAATAAATCCCAGATACCAGGGCCTCCACTTGGGTCACCGGGGGGCATGGCCGGCCTGAAAACCACCACAAGCCCCTCGCCCAGGCCGCCCCACACCCCAAGGGAACCCCCACCTTGATCTAGGATACCCTTCAGGGCAAACCAGCTGGCCCCCACCCATGTACCAGGCCTCAATCCTATCTAATAAAAGAGTATTATGCAAATTGACCATCACTCCAACACACAAGATGACTGCCCCCATGTGGTCAAAGATGGCTGTCCCCATGTGGACACAAGATGGCCAGCAGGGTAGGGCAGTTGGGAGGGACCAGCCCTGCAAGGGAGGGCAGTTGTGGGCAATCA
This sequence comes from Eptesicus fuscus, assembly GCF_027574615.1. NCBI lineage: Eukaryota > Metazoa > Chordata > Mammalia > Chiroptera > Vespertilionidae > Eptesicus > Eptesicus fuscus. Next base: position 31,222,465 of record NC_072482.1, on the reverse strand, counting down.
GGCCAGCAGGGGAGGCAGTTGGGAGGGACCAGGCCTGCAAGGGAGGGCAGTTGGGGGCAATCAAACCTGCAGGGGAGGGCAGTTAGGGGTGACCAGGCTGACAGAGGAGGGAAGTTGGGGGCGACTGGGCCTGCAGGGAAGGGCAGTTGGGGGGGACCCAGGTCTGCAGGGGAGAGCAGTTGCGGGGGGACCAGGCCTGCAGTGGAGGGCAGTTAGAAGTGACCAGGCCTGCAGGGGACGGCAGTTAGGGGTGATCAGGCTGGCAGGCAGAAGCGATTAGGGCAGTGATGGGCAACCTTTTGAGCTTGGTATGTCAAACTTCGTCAAAAAACTGAGCATAACTCGGGTAGTGTGTCACTTTGAGGAAAAAACATTATTTCGCTATATTTATAGTTTAAATAACATAAATGTATAATTGTTATATATAATTGTATTTAATAAACCAAAATCTAAATATTTAGTGCTGACACGCGTGTCAGAGGTTCGCCATCACTGGATTAGGGGCAATCAGGAAGGCAGGCAGGCGAGCAGTTGGGAGCCAGCAGTCCTGGATTGTGAGAGGGATGTCCGACTGCCCGTTTAGGCCTGATCCTACCGGAATCAGGCCTAAACGGGCAGTCGGACATCCCTCGAGGGGTCCCAGATTGGAGAGGGTGCAGGCTAGGCTGAGGGACACCTCCCCCCCCCCATGCACGAATTTCATGCACCAGGCCTCTAGTGATGAATAAGTCAGGAGGGCAGGATGAGAGGAGTAAAAGAAGTCTAAATCTTTGTATTGTTCAGGAAAATAGCTGAGATGCTGATCCACATTCGACTTAGTTAAATCAAGTTGACTATTTAAAAAATAATGGTAACCATTAAAAAATGAAACAGAATATAACCTCTGAGACCAGAGATGGGGGGTGGGGGAAGGGGAGTCAGATCTTCACATAACCTGAAAGAAAGAGACAAGGGGAAAAATAGAAGCCTGGGGAAGAAAACATTCCCAAACAACTTTATTCAATTCAGAAGAGCACCCTCCCTCGTTGGAAGGATATTAGTGGCAATGAGTGATGTGGGGCATATACAGGGACAAACATGTGAAAATGAGTTGTGAATTGGGCACACATATAATAAGGCAGCCCAGACAATGCATGACAAGAATGATAACCAGGGCTTTCAACCATCTTTCTGACCATCCATTCTCTGCCAAAACTGGTTACAAATGTTTAGAGTAAATTATTTACTGGGAAAGGAAAACTGGTAGTGAGACAGAGTTTGAGAAAGGTATTCGAGGCAAGGATTAATATTGTATTTCTGCACCAAAAAACAATTCTCAGAATATACCTTTTTTTTCTTTGATTTTGTACAATGCAAAGACTCAGTGAATGGTTAAAGGCCATCAACAGCTATAGTTCAGTGAAATGATTTTCCTAGAATCTGACCTGAACTGGTGTCTGATACTGATTTCATATGGGACAAAGACTGGGAGGCTAAGAGGTTAAAGTGAATATAACTTTGAAAGCATGATCTAGCAACAAGTACATGGTTATTTAAGAATCAGACTTCTTCCTTTACATTTTCAATTTGTGATACTCTTCCCAGCACAACAATAATATTTTCTCAGACATTTTCAACTTAATAACCTCTTCTTCCAATGTTCCTACTTTTTTTTCAAAACAGGCTCTTTTAACTCTTCTCTTGCTATTTTCACTATGAACTCCTTCATTTTGGCTAATTTTCTTTACCAACATTTCTTATTGCCTATATTTTCTTTGGTGTTGCTCTCCAAGTTCCTTATTCTAGTCTTCCTCTTTCACTTTTCTGTCTCCATCTGCATCATCTATACATTTTTTAAAATTATATTTTTAATGATTTCAGAGAGGGAGAGGGAGAGAGAGACAGAAACATCAATGATGAGAGAGAATCATTGATCAGCTGCCCCCTGAAACCCTTACTGGGGATTGAGCCCACAACCCAGGCATGTACCCTGATGGGAATCGAACTGTAACCTCCTGGCTCATAGGTTGACAGTCACCCACTGAGCCACATCAGCTGGGCTTGTAATTTTTTAAAGTTTAATTAGGTTCCACAGAACTTATTTAATTACACACACACATACACACTGAATTCGTATCTTCCATTAGTAGACACTACAGTTGACTTTTGAGCAATGCAAGGAATAGGAACACTGATTCCCTCCCCCCTACCAAGTGGTGGAAAATCTATGTATATCTTTCTACACGCCCAAAAGTTAACTATTAATAGCCTACTGTTTATCAAAAGCCTGACTGATAATATAAACAGTTGATTAACACATTTTGCATATTATATACTTTGTTCTTACAATACAGTAATCTAAAGAAGAGAAAATATTAAAAATAATAAGGAATAGAAATATACATACAGTATTTATTGGAAAAACCCACATATAAGTGGACCTGTGCAGTTCAAACCCATGTTGTTCAAGGGTCAACTGTGTAACGTAGAACTTATCAGTTGCCTGGGCTCAAAGTTTTGCTACCTCACATACTAGTCCTGTGGGTTTAGCCAAAGCACCTTCTGCATTTCAGATTAACTCAACTGTAAAGGGAAGATACTGACTATTTTATTAAGTTGTGAATATTAAATAATATATGTAAAGAGTACAGAATATTGCCTGACATACATTCAGCATTTTATAAGTACTATCTATGCTCAAAGCACTTGGTTAGTCTCTGAGTACATAGAAGGTTTAAACATGGGTCCATGTTCAAAGGAAATTTATAATCTAGTGGTATTCCAAAAAGGTAAATAATCTACCCTACGAAGAGGTTAACTGAAACAAGTACCGCATGGGAAAAGGATCCATAACCTGAAAAGAACTGGTTTCCCATGTTTATTGCAGCATTATTCACAATAGCCATTATTGACAACTTAGGTATGGAAAACAACCTAAATTTCCCATCAGCAGAAGAATGGATAAAAAAAGATTTGGGATATATTAGAATATATGGAATTCTATTCAGCCATGAGAAAGAATAAAATCCTGCCATGTGTAACGATAGGGTCCTTGAGTGCATAATGTGGGTCCTCGAGTACATAATGTTAAGTGAAATAAGTCACACAGAAAAAGGAAAATACTATATAATATCACAACTCATAGAATGGTGTTTACCAGGGGCTAATAGATAGAAGAAATGGGGTGATGTTGGTTAAAGAGTGAAAACTTCCATTCAGAAGATGAATAAGTTCGAGGGATCTATGCACAGTACTGTAATTATAGATAACAATATCGTACTATATACTTGAAAGTTGCTAAAAGACTATATCTTAGGTGTTTTTGTTTACTATGTGAGTCACAAAATGAAATGGTAATCATGTGACATGAAGGAAGCATTAGCTCACGCTACTGTGGCAACTGTATCGCAATATATAAGTATATTAAATCAACAAGCTGTAAACCTTAAACTTACACAATGTTATATGTCAATGATACCTCAATAAAATTGGGGGGAGGACTTAGATAGGGTTTCATAGGAATATATTTAAGTCCACAAGAGCTGATTGCAAATTCAGTAACCTGGAGTAGGAAGCTTTCTCAAATTGATCTTTAGGTTTTTTGGTATATATATATATACTAGAGGCCCAGTGCACGAAATTCGTGCACGGAGGGGGGTTGTCCCTCAGCCCAGCCTGTACCCTCTCCAATATGGGACCCCCTCAAGGGATGTCCGACTGCCCGTTTAGGCCCGATCCTATTGGGATTGGGCCTAAACGGGCAGTCGGACATCCCTCTCACAATCCAGGACTGCTGGCTCCCAACTGCTTGCCTGCCTGCCTTCCTGATTGCCCCTAACCGCTTCTGCCTGCCAGCCTGATCACCCCCTAACCACTCTGATGACAGCCTGTTTGCCCCCAACTTCCCTCGTCTGCCAGCCTGGTCACCCCTAACTGCCCTCTCCTGAAGGGTTGATCACCTCTCAACTGCCCTCCCTTGCAGGCCGGGTGCCTCCCAACTGCCCTCCTTTGCAGGCCGGGTGCCTCCCAACTGCTCTCTCCTGCTGGCCATCTTGTGGTGGCCATCTTGTGTCCACATGGGGGCAGGATCTTTGACCACAGGGGGGCAGCGATATTGTGTGTTGCAGTGATGATCAATCTGCAGATTACTCTTTTATTAGATAGGATAGAGGCCTGGTACAGGGGTGGGGGCCAGCTGGTTTTCCCTGAAGGGCGTCCTGGATCAGGTGGGGGTTCCCTTGGGGTGTGGGGTGGCCTGAGCGAGGGGCCTGTGGTGGTTTGCAGGCCGACCACGCCCCCTGGCAACCCAAGCAGAGGCCCTGGTATCTGGAATTTATTTTCCTTCTACAATTGAAACTTTGTAGCTTTAAGTGGGTAAGCCCCGCCAGGGTGTGCGGAAAGCTTTGCTTCCCCTGTTGCCGGCGGCATCCCTGGCCTGCTCTCTCAAGCTCCAATCTGCCGCCATTTGTTTGAATTTGTTTACCTTCTATAATTGAAACTTTGTAGCTTGAGTGGAGGCTTAGGCCTGGCCAGGGCAGGCAGAAAGCTTGGCTTCCTCTGTTACCTAGGAAACCTTGCTCTCTGTGGCTGTAGCCATCTTGGTTTGGGTTAATTTGCATACTCGCTCTGATTGGATGGTGGGTGTGGCTTGTGGGCGTGGCTTATGGGTGTGTCGGAGGTATGGTCAATTTGCATATTTGTCTATTATTAGATAAGATATATATATATATATATATATATATATATACATACATACATACATACATACATACTAGAAGCCTGGTGCACGAAATTCGTGCACGGTGGGGGGTTGTCCCTCAGCCCAGCGTGTACCCTCTCCAATATGGGACTTCCCTCTCACAATCCAGGACTGCTGGCTCCCAACTGCTTGCCTGCCTGCCTTCCTGATTGCCCCTAACCGCTTCTGCCTGCCAGCCTGATCACCCCCTAACCACTCCGCTGCCAGCCTGGTTGATGCTTAACTGCTCCCCTCCCAGCCTGTTTGCCCCCAACTTCCCTCCTCTGCCAGCCTGGTCACCCCTAACTGCCCTCTCCTGCAGGGTTGATCACCTCCAACTGCCCTCCCTTGCAAGCCTGGTCCCTCTCAACTGCCCTCTCTTGCAGGCTGGGTGCCTCCCAACTGCCCTCTCCTGCTGGCCATCTTGTAGTGGCCATCTTGTGTCCACATGGGGGCAGGATCTTTGACCACAGGGGGGCAGCTATATTGTGTGTTGCAGTGATGATCAATCTGTATATTACTCTTTTATTAGATAGGATAGAGGCCTGGTGCACGGGTGGGAGCCAGCTGGTTTGCCCTGAAGGGTGTCCCGGATCAGGGTGGGTTCTCTTGGGGCATGGGGTGGCTTGAGCGAGGGGCCTGTGGTGGTTTGCAGGCTGGCCACGCCCCCTGGCAACCCAAGCGGAGGCCCTGGTATCTGGGATTTATTTATCTTCTATAATTGAAACTTTGTAGCCTGGAGCGGAGCCAAGCCTCCTGCTGCTCCCTCTGGGATGGCAGCCATTTCTGTGGCAGTTAATGCACCTTCTACAATTGAAACTTTGTAGCTGGAGTGGAGGCTTAGGCCTGCAAGGGCTATGGAAAGCTTGGCTTACTCTGTTACCTGGGAAACCTTGCTCTCTGTGGCTGTAGCCATCGTGGATTGGGGTTAATTTGCATACTCGCCCTGATTGGCTGATGGGCATGGCTTGGCTGGTGGGCGTGGCTTATGTAGCGGAGTGATGGTTAATTTGCATATTACCATTTTATTAGAGAGGATATTCCAAGAAATAATGGGATTATTGGCTGCCTCCTGCATGTCCTACACTAGAGATTGAGCCTGAAACCATGACCTCCTGGTTCATAGGTCAATGCTCAATCACTGAGCTACGAAGGCTGGGCAATCCTTAGTTGTTTTTTATGAGTCAGGTATTATAAAGGTACAAGAAATATGAAATTATAATTAATGTGAAATTGGGATAGAAGGGCCCCTAAACTGGAGTAACTAAGTTCCTTAAAGATAGTCTGAAATAAACAATTTTAACAGCATCAAACTTTCACATTAAAAAATAAAAAAGGTATGAGGAGAAAGCAGCACCACCATTTACATTTTTATTGTGTAGCTTGTTGAGAAAGTACTAAAAATAGATTGCTTGGCTCCAAGCCTGAATCAATGACTCCTGAAGCTTTTTCCTTTGGACTTAGGGTGTATTTTGTCTACTATGTAAGTCATCAAGTAAAAAAAGACTTCAGAAGAAATTCTATGACTAGAGTTACATATTAAAGGCAACGAAGGAACATTTTAAATTATCTGTATTATTTCTGCAGAATGAATAATTGTCTTTAAATCATGGACAATGGGATCCTCCAATAGCTCTCTTCATTTAATTTTAATATATGATTCTAAGCTGTCTGTTTTGTCTCTTTTGCTTTGGGGAATTAAGTTTAAGTAAAATTGATGTGGCAAAGGTACAGAATACATCTGACTTTCAAATAAAGGGATAGGTCTTAGATACATTTTCTTATGAACAGACAGGTGACAGTGAGTATAAGTAGACTAGTCCTAAACACTGATAATAGGCATAGACAGTTCACAGTCAGCTTGCACCTTTCATAGATTGAGTGTAACTTCTCAGTAGAAATAGAGTAAGTGAATTTTTAAAAATGGAGACTCTGTGCATATGTGAACACATTATGCTGACTCTTTCTTAGCATCGGGTTTCCTTTTCTATAGGGAGAGAGCTCTAGTATCTGTTTAGGTATGAAGAGAGTCAGAGGCCTCCTTGTCTAAATGCCATGTGAGAAGGAACTCTATTATCCTGACTGCAGCTTTGCTCTGTGGGCTTTGCCTCATGCATATTCCCAGGCACTGGAGCACTCATGGATCAAAATATTAACATTTAGATGTTGGGAAAAACTGGTACCAAGGTGGTTTCTGGATCAAGAATTTTGGGAAGAAGAAATCACACATAAATAAGAGGTTGATACACTCTGGAATAAAACTTGATTTCTGTAGTGCAAAGAGGAAGGTTACATTTTTTGAATACCAACCATGAGTCAGCTGTTTTTTTCCTGTGTGTGTGTGTGTGTGTGTGTGTGTGTGTGTGTGTGTACACTGAACTTAATACACTTTGAATAGTTAATATGTAGCCTCATTATAAGATAAGGAAAGTGAGACATAAAAGCTAAATGATATGTCCCAAGTTATTCAGTGATTGAATAGAGACTGGGTTAGCTACTAAGTTGGTTGTTTCAAACTAGAAATAACCAGACCATCACACTCTCACCTCTACAAAGGGTCACACAGACTGGCTGCTTATGTTGCAACATCCTGGGGAAATTTTTCTAATATGGCAGACTGTACTCATGTTTTAAGAATAAAAAACCAGGGAACCACACATAAGTGATATGAATTTACAACAGCAGTCTATATTTTTTAGGATAAAGAAGAAAGTAAAAATTATGGAAGTTTACATTAGGATTACCAGTATTTAATTTCCAAAGGAAAATGCTATGTGATTAAAAATATATAGTTTTTTATCTTAGTATTTTTAAAACAAAATTGTCTATGGAGACTTGGATATGATTATAACGTTGGTAATTACTGTCTGCAGAACACAAAGCACAAGGCAACATTTTTTTTTAGCAGGTTTAGATCTCATCTGATATCAAAGCTTCAAACAGCAAGCATCAAAGAACAATTTTGTGCAGTTTATGGGTCAGACTAACCCATACAGGATCAATTTTAACAGGAGTCAGAGATCAGAAATATAAATAAAGAGACAGAACACAGCTCAGAAACTTTCATGACAGAGAAAAACATAGTTTTGAATAACTTGGGACATATCATTTAGTTTTTCTGTCTCACTTTCCTCATCAATTAAGTGCTATGCACTTCTTTTTTTTCATACAACAGATGGTGAAAAATCTAGTTTGGAAATTAAAACTTAGGGATACCATCTTTAACAACAAATACTCAAGTACAAAGGCAAGAAATATAAAGTTTGATTTGTTTCAAATTCATGTCACTCAACCCATGTACAATCATATATATAGTAATTAAGAGGATGTCAAGCAGGAAATAATCCCATAAACATTGTGATATTCTTTTCCCTCTAGTGCTGAGGCAATTAAAATTTACTGATTGTCTAAAATACATGAAGGTAGAGCCTGTGCGAAGTCTAAACAAAAGTAACACAGTAGTTAGTCCCCCCTTAACCATAGTTTTCAAAACTTTCATGATGGTTTCAGTTATCAACCGAGATCAACCAAGGTTTGAACCATGAAATCACGTAAAGACACATTTCCCAGAACATATAATCATTGAGCGGCACATGACTATAATTGTTCTCTTTTAGTATTAGTTATGATTGTTGTTAATCTTACTGTGCCCCACTTATAAATTAAACTTTGTCATAGGGGCTTTATGTACAGTGGAAAGCACAGTATATCTCAGTACTCACCATGACTTCAGGCACCCACTGAGGGTCTTGAAATGTATCCCTACGGAGCAAGGGTGACTACTGTAATAGATATAAATGTGTCTTAGTGGTCTTACAGTGAATGTTTTAATACCAATTCTGGGCTTCAATTTTTAGCATTGGGAATGGGAAAAGAGTGTCAATTTCTAACCTCCTTTTTAGTTTTAAAGGTATGAAGTACACGGTTTTTGGACATACCAGTAGTGAATTTGAACAGTCTGTGTGATAGCTATATTTGGGCCTTAGAGATAGCTAGAATATTAATAAACTGCTATGACAGTGCCTAAACCCAGTCTAAGAGGGAGACAAATCTTAATAGCGTATCTCTTAGCACTGAAACAAAATTACTATTTAATCAGTGATAAGTTAGGTATTTTTATTAGATAATATTTTAAAGCACCCATACATTACTGGATATTAAAACTCAAAATTATACAAATACTAAGCTACGGATGAATATGAAACTCCTTTATGTATTTAAGAATTGATAGTTTTCTTTGACATGGTCTCAGTCTCAATCAGTGATTTTCAGAGGGATAATGAAATTCATTTCAATCTTACAAATATACTGCAGACCTACAGTTTTCTCAATCACTTTCAGGTTAAAACTTTGTGTTCTTTGGGTGAATATGGCCATATTCAAACATTTTCATTATCTCTTTTCCATTCAACACTCATTCCAAATTTTCTCTTCTCCTACTCCTGAACCTGACTAAAATCTGTCTCAGAACAGGCCAAGGCCTCCTATATAATAAAAGTCTAATATACAAATTGTCCCCTTGACTGGGAGTTCGATTGGGAGTTCAACCAGGGGGTGGGGCCAGCAGGCCAACAGCCAGAGGCCCCTCCCCCCAGCTCCAGCCCCTCCCTCCAGCCGGCCTTGCCCCCCCACCATGATTGGGGTGGGCAGGCCAGACCTCACCCATGCACAAATTTGTGCACCAGGCCTCTAGTATTTACATAAAAGGATCCAGGCTATGTGACCAAATTGGTGATAGGCTGTGAGTTTGGTTTTTGGCCAATTATCTATTGTTTGATCCTTACCCTCATCTGTCCAATGAGCACATCTACTTGCTGACTCTATTAGGTAGCCTGATTGATAGTTTTGGGGCATCCAGTTAAGTACTCATTTCCAGTCTCCTGACTTCATGTATCTTCTTGAAAACTGGCCACTTTTAATGGACAGTATGTTCCCTTGAATGTATGGGCCTTCTGGGTAGCATCTGGGAGTAGTTTACACTACCTTCCTTGGTCATCCCTAGGCAAATTTTAAAAATTGCAGAATTCTCATCACATTCCTCTAGACTTTGCAGGAAACTGAGGCGAGGAGGGTTGATGACCTATCCTAATTTATTTTACCACTTTCCAATCTCTCCACAACCCTTTTATGCTCTTATGGGAGTGGATTAAGAGGCCCTACACTTAGGAAATTCTAGCCAGGGAAATACTATACAGGGAATTGGGTGTTAATCATCCTTGGAAATTGAAATCCTGAAATGTGGTAGGGAGTCAATGGGTGGAAACAGAGAAGACTGACTTATCTCACTTTTACTCTCCAAACACTGTTCTCAAAAGTTTTCCATTCTCTCTCCAGCTTTCAACCCAACCCCACTTCCCTATAATCTTATTATATCTTCATGGTGGCAGACTCCAGCAAATCTATTCTGTCTCATGTTCTACCAGGGAAGAATACAGCCTGCACTGAAGGAAATAAGGTTCTTTAATTTAGGAGCTGAAGAGTTTAACCCATATTGTTCTCAGCTTGGAGACCCCTCAGACATCTTAGAGTTGAAAGGGTTAAACTCTAAAGGAAGAAGAGGAAGGGGATTTCTTGATAATATGCATCCTTTGTGTACAAACAATTACCCCAACCACTCCTAGTCCATACTCAGGAACAATAGCTAGGACAAAAAGCACAAGGAGTACAAGTTAAAAAAACATGAACTTGACTTCAGCCCCAAATATGAGAACAGAAGTTTCTTCAACCCATTGCTGCATTCCAATTCACTCAAGTGACAAAATATATTCTGAGACAAGTACCAAGGGCCAGTAGAAATTTTGAGACTATGGATGTAGATGGATTAGACAGGAAGAGAAAACTGACTTCAAAGCAAGAGGGAAGCATTGTTGAGCTAGTGAGGTCCCCTGTTGCTCTGTAGCTACATACAGAGAAATTGAGTTAAGCCCCGAGAAGTCATCAAAGAAAGTGCCTAACCTGTCTGGGGAGGCTCTAGTGTGCATTCTAGAACTGAGGAAAGAAGCAGAGTGGATGCTCAGGGAAATCTGCTCTTCCACAACTGGTATGGAAGAAGGGGACACACAGGAAAAGTAGCACTGCCCAAGAGGGACATTAAGTTGGCAGCTGACCCTCCTGCTTGTTCTCTTGCCCCTGTACCATAAAAGGAAGCCTGCATGTATCCACCTTTGCTTGGTGATGCAGCCCCCAAAGGGGAATCTGGAGAAAAGGACTGGCACTATACGTTGAAATCCCCCATCTCTCATCCATTAACATAGACCGACAACAGAGAATCTCAAGGCATTTGAAGAAAACCTATGACAAAGAGAAAAATACCAGAAAATAGAAATATAAAGGCAGACTATAGAGGAAACAAATTTAATATTGGGAATAAAATAACTTCACATTTTTCTAATTGTTTTCCTCAAGGAAATTTGATAGCATGCTGCAGACATGAAAACAAGAATAGGCTACTATGAATTGAGAATGACTCAAAAACTGAGAAAACATCCTGGAAAACTATAATTTCCTTACATTAAAAAAAATCAAAAGAACTCTTCAACAATAGAATAAAGATGCCAAACACTAAATTAGTAATCTGGAAAATTAATAAATAATATTAATTTATCATTCCCTAAAAACTTATTTACCACACAAAATTCCTATAATGTAGATATTATTATTATCCTCATTTTATAGCTGAAGGATCACAGACAACACAGAGATTAAGTAACTAGCCCAAGGTCAAAGAGTAAGTGGCAAATAAAGAATTCTAACTCCAGTAGTCTGCAATATAGAAAAAACAAAAAGTTGCAATTATAGAAAGAAAAGTTAAGAAACATGGGAAGATGCAGAAAGTCCATCATCTGTCTTATAGGGATGTAAGAGAATGAGATAACAAAGAAGAGGGGAAATAACTGATGAAATTTTCATTGGGTTGAAAAAAAGATAGAAATGAATTGAAGATAGAAACAGACTTAGATACAGAAAGCAGAATGACAACTGTTAGAGGAGAGGGGGTGTAGGGGGCTGGATGAAAAAGATGAAGGGATTAAGAAAAAAAAACCTATACCCCCCAAACACAGAAAACAATAAAACTCAGACACAGACATGGTGATTACCAAAGGAAAAAGAGAGCTGGGGAAAGGTAGAAGAAGGCATAGAGGGAATAAGTGGTGATGGAAGGAGACTTGACTTTGGGTGGTGAACATACAATATACAGATGATGTATTATTGAATTGTACACCTGAAAACTATATATTTTATTAACCAATGGCACCCCAATAAATTCAATAAAAAATTTAAAAATGAATCTTTAGCTACATGAGGACAACTTTGGAAAAAAGCAATAAACACCTACCTGGAAACAGTCTATTTAATATAATGAGAAATGTTAAACCTTTTTAGAGAGTTGAGAAAAATAATTCACAACACAACAAAAATCAGAGTCATATGCAATGCTGCATGCCTGGGTTAACGGTTACTCCAAAGTTTAAAGGGAAGATGATTTAATTTTAGAAGTTCATTTCTATCTATGTCCGTAATCATATAAAAATATAAAAGAAGGAAGTCCTTGGAAAGAGATCAACCAAAGAACTTGTATGCATACATGCATAACCCATGGACACAGACAATAAGTGGTAAAGGCCTGGGGCGGAAGGAGAGGGCTAGAAGAAGTCAATGGAGGAAGTAAGGGGACATACGTAATACTTTCAACAATAAATATTTTAAAAATAGTTAACGAAGAGGTCACTGGGTGGAAGTCAGATCATGTAAGCCCTCTGCCAAAACTCCAATGGTTTCTATTTTGCTCCAAGTAATCCAGTCCTTAAAAAGAGGCCCACAAGCCTCTCTACATGTTGCATCATGTTGTCCTCATCTCTTAAATCTCTCTCCACCACTCCTCTCTGTTCTTATCAGCGTCTGTGCTGCTCCCATATGTACTCCAATTACAGACAGTTCTTTGCTGTCCCTCTTTTGACAACTTTCTTCCTCAAATATCTACATGGCTCACTATCTCACACTCGTGAGGTCTATACTCAAATGTCACCTTATCAGTCATTCTTTCCCTAGGCCCTCTATGTAAAATTGTCTTTCCCTCACCGCTCCATTATTCAGATTCTTCTTCCTTATTTTATCTTTCTTTATAGTACTTATTACATAGCATATTATTGAATTAGCTGATCTTGGTTGTTATCTGCCTCCATCAATCCTATATAATAAAGAGCTAATATGCAAATGGTCATCATGCCATGACAGCATGGACACTCAACACTGGGGAGAGAGGGATGGGGACCAGCCAAGCACAAATGAACTCTCCAGAGAGGAATGGGGACCAGCCAGGCTGCGGCCTGGGAGAGGGACAATCCGCATCCCCACGGTCCCCGCAGTCCTGGGCACCAGTGGCTGTGCCTGCAGTCTGGGAGAGGGACAAGCTTCCCACCCTATGGTCCCAAGCTCCAACGGCTGTGCCTGTACCTACAGCCCGGGAGAGGGACAAGACACATGCCCCATGGTCCCGGGTGCCAGCACCTGTGCCCCGGGCAAAGCAGCTCGTCCAAGGTTTCCTGCAGCTGCAGCCAGCCTGGGTGAAGCTAGCCTGACTCCTGGATGCCTGTGGCCAGCCAGAGGGAGGGAAGCCCGGGTCCCGGGTACCTGCGACTGGCCAGAGGAAGGAATCCTTGGTTCCGGGTACGGGGAGAGGCAGAGGCAGCTAGGGGTAATCAGGCCAGCAGGGGAGTAGTTAGGGATGATCAGGCAGGCAGGCAGAGGGGTTAAGGGTTATCAGGCAGGCAGACAGGCGAGCAGTTAGGAGCCAGCGGTCTTGGATTGCGAGAGGTAGTTGGACCTCCCCCGAGGGGTACCAGATTGGAGAGGGTGCAGGCTGGGCTGAAGGACTCACCCCCATGCATGAATTTCATGCATGGGCCTCTAGTTGGAGTATAATTTGCAGGAGGGTGTGAATAAGTTTGTCTAATTAGTTCACTGTTATATCCCAAGCATCCAGGACAGTTCCAGGCATATCACATAGACGCTCAACAAATATTTGTTGAATGAATGTTGAACAATCTGCAAGAATATTATTAGAGAATTTATGAGGCAGGAAGTAAAAATTTCCAAAACAGTCAGAATGAGGATTGACTTAAGTTGTCCTTATATAAAACAAGCCTTTTAAACTTTATTATTTAATCCTATAGACAGTATGTTCATTCTCTATTGAATTTATAAAAATACAAAATGGTCGTTAATTTGTAATTTTCCAGCCCAGTGATTTTAGGTCATGTTCTGAATACATATTGATTTCTAACTAGACCCTAATAACCCCTCAATCAGAAACCTAGAATAATATTAGCATGACTATTAGGTGACACTTCTGTCTGCAAATCAGTATGGCAGAACCAAGCTGGGTTTCAAACTTTGCGTTTAGGAAAAAAGTGAGTGACTGCAAATGTAAAAAAAAAACAACCTCATGCCACATAACAAGTCCTTTAAATCTTAAAACAGTGTTTTACCCCCACATAGACTTGGTCTTACAAATAGCTAAATAGGTTGAGTAACACTTTTTGTAAAAAAAAAAAAAAAAAAAGAAAGAAAGAAAGAAAGAAAGAAGAAAGAAAAAATAATAAGTTTTCCTGGAAAAAATATTCCAAGACTTAATTTTTAACTTATCTGCAGATGTTATATTCTACTTTGTAGAAAAGTAGAACAAACCTAAAGATTGTAAACCAAATTTAAACAAACACAAACAGATAACTATGTACACTTTGAGAAGCAAATTCACATTGGAACCATTGTTATCTTGTAGCAAAAATACATACTTCTCTTTTCTTTCAATATCCACGTGAAGAAAAAAATATTAAATTCAAACAGCCATTCTTCCTACTGAATCACACAAGCAGCAGCATCAATCTGCTAGTTGCTAAGCAGCCATTGCCATTACTTGTGTTTTAAAAGTCTAGCATAATTTCAAGGAAAACTCTGATTTTCCATGTAATCATTATTTATTCTTGAAAGCAAGAGGATATTTGGGGGGAAAAAGATGCAAATTCTATTGCACTTTTCCATCTATATCCTGAATGTGACCGGTTATTACTACCTCTACTGGCACCATCCTGATAGAGTCCCCCTTGCCTCTCTCCCAGATCACTGTAAGACTCATACTTAAAAATATATACATATATATTTTATTGATTTCAGAGAGGAATGGAGAGGGAGAGAGAGATAGAAACATCAATGATGAGAGAGAATCATCAATTGGCTGCGTCCTGCATGCCCCCCACTGTTGATCGAGCCCACAACCTGGGCATGTGCCCTTGACAAGAATTGAACCTGGGACCCTTTAGTCTGCAGGCTGATGCTCTATCCACTGAGCCAAACTGGCTAGGCCAAGGCTCATACCTTTCTTATACCCTTCCCCACCTATAGCCTGCCTTCAACACAGCTGCTACCACAAGAGCCTTTCAAAATACAAATTTACATTACTCTTATGCTCAAAACCCTAACATGACTCATTTCCTCAGAGACACATTCTAATCCTTGTAAAGGCCTATAAGGCACTACACTGAGTGGCCAGATTATTATGATCTCTGAACGCATAATAATCTGGCCACTCAGTGTATATCCTCTGTAATAAAAGGCTAATATGCAAATTATCCCATCGACCAGGAGTTTGACCAGCAGGCAGGTCGGCCAACCACCCATGTCCCCTCCCCCTGGCTAGGCTGGCCGGATGCCACCCATGCACTAATTCATGCACCGGACCTCTAATACAGGCATCCTCAAACTACGGCCCGCAGGCCACATGCGGGTGCTTTTGCCATTTTGTTTTTTTACTTCAAAATAAGATATGTGCAGTGTGCATAGTAATTTGTTCATAGTTTTTTTTTTAAACTATAGTCCAGCCCTCCAATGGTCTGAGGGACAGTGAACTGGCCTCCTGTTTAAAAAGTTTGAGGACCCCTGCTCTAATATATATATATATATATTTATCTAATATATAGATAATATATTTATCTCTTATAGGCAGATAATTGATTATATAAATTGAGTGGCCAAATTGTTATGCGTTCAGAGATCATAATAATCTGGCCACTCAGTGTATATGACATGGCCTGTGCTGCTCTCCAAGCTCCCTCCTGTTAACCTGCTCCCACCTCACTGCCCTGCAGCAACACCAGCCTCATTGCTCTTCCTTGGGAAAGCCTGTCACTTTCCTACCCAGTGCCGTTTACTTCAGCTGTCTTTCCTGGCTAAAATGTCCTTTCTCCAGATGGTTACAAGAATTACCTTTCTCATTGCTTTAGTCTCTGCTCAAATCTCTGGTCTCAATTAGGGCTATGCTGACCACATCCCACCCAATTCCTCCTATATCACCTTCTACTTTTTATGTTTTCATATCATTTATTACCTTCTATAAAATGATTTGCTTATGTATTATGGTTCTGTTTCTTCTCTCTCTACCCACTTTAGAATATATGCTTCAAGATGACAGGAATCTTTGTTTTGCTCACTGATGTATTCCAAATCCCTAATGATCCACTTTTAGAATCAGCCACTCAACAATACTCTCTGAAATAACTTTTAAGCTCAACTAGCAAAGATAATATAATTATCAATAATTTATGACTTTATGTAAATAAGAAATTTTCTGTGTCAGTGATTAACTGGAAGAATGGTATTCATATGGTGGCATGTAGACTCAAAATACTTGTATAAATGTTAGCTTTGAGAAATCTGTAAAGAATCAGTATATGTTCATTACAATGGCAGCGCTAATTCTTTTTAAATAGAATGTTATCAAAATTATAGCTTAACTCATTTTGATAAAGTAATGGCCTATTTATGGGTTTCTGGCACCAGTTAGATAATATGGGTTTCTGGCATCAGGGCTGTGATCCGACTCCCTCAACATCTAATCCAACTTTCAGTCTGGTGTGACACCCTCTACTGTAGAGGCTGAAAATCTGAAATATGACATGTCCAGAAGCCCTTGTAGTGAAGTCATTGAACGTGACTAAAGTTTCACCAATTACATGCATTCACTAAGGCTTGAATATGAAGAGTACCAGGGTGCCAGGCATCCATTTTGTTGGTGCAGATGGGGAGTCTGAGGTTTTATCTCTTGTAGGCAGATTCTTGATTATAGCCAGAGCATCACTTATACCCAGGTGGTTGATCAACTTCTGTGTTGAGGCTTTGGGGGTCTCTTCTAAAAACTCATCCCAGTCCATGCAGCAAGCCACTTAATATGACAAATTAACTTTGGAAAAGTAAACTGTTCCTTAGCAATTGGACTCTAATGAGTACATAACCCTAGGACCTATACTCAGTAATCAATGCATGATCTAAAAGAAGCAAAAGGGTCTATACCTTATTATTATACCACATTCGGAAGAATTTCAGTGCTCATTTAGTTCAATCACTTTATTTTATAGGTGATAGAGAAGGTAGTCAACTGTCTTATCCATTTGATTGATGATCCAGCCATACCTAGACTCCAGGTGACCCTGACTACCTGTTCAAAGTAAATTTTGCTATATTATAGACTTGGGCCTAAAAGTGATACTTATATGGTTACTTTTGTGACTTTGTAAAATACATATATTTGTAGACGAGTCAGAAAAACAGGGAAGGAAAACTTGGATGATGCAATCAGGTAACGCTATTTCCTTCATGTTATGAGATAGTCATTGTAGATATGAATGATATAGCTTTGCAGTGTGGCTATCAACAATTCCTAAATAGGTAGTAATGAGGAGAAAGTAAGCTCTTTGCATAATAAGCTCCCAGACTTAATTTTAATCTAAATAAAACATATCATACTCAGACACAGAAGACAATAGTTAGAAGGCACTAAACATTTGTCTTAGGTTTAGAGCCTGCTACCTTAAAGCTCAAGATAATGAAAAGTTCAAAAACAAGCTGTCCTTGATTCATCACTCCTATTTTTGAACTTATTGAGTTAAATTTCTAAATAATTTAAACTAATATTTACTCCTGAAGTATTACCTATTGCCTACAAAATTTCGACTTACTATGCAATAGCTGTGATTACTTATTAGAGAGTGATGACTTAGAATGCAATAGTATATCTTTTTCTATTGCTCCTGCTTAAAGACAGAAAAAAAAAATCAATGGATGAAATATAATTCAGTAGTAGAGAATATAAATATAGTGGAATTCTATGCAGCTCTACCAACACTTGTAGAAATATTATCTATTGATATAGAACTAGATTAATGATACAATAAATAAGAAAAAGCATGGCATAAAACAGTATATAGAGCAAAAACCCACCTTTGTAACTATATTCTACCTATACCCACAACATCCAGGCTAAATTTAATAGTTTAAGAATATTCACAGACATAAATGGTGAGAATACAGATAATTTTTGTCTATAGTATTTTTCTAAATTTTGTGCAGAAAATATATTTTGTGATAAGAAAAAAATAGTTGGAGGTAGAGGAAGTTCCCCAGGGTTTTGACTTGTGGCTTGTGACGTCAGCATGGCTCAGATAAAGAGAAGGGGTAGGTGGCTAAGAAGCAGGCTGCAGAAGGGCCACCAGCCAAGGGCCAACTTGCAATGCTGAGTCCCTCTTGGCAGGCATTAAGGAAGCAGGCATATAGTGAGACACAGTAATAAGTCCAGCATGCTCACTGTCCTCCTGTGCTCTTGCAAACTGCCCCAGGCAATGAGCGATCCTGCCCAAGGACAGTCATTTGTTAATGAAAAGTTTTCTTTTAAAAACCATGTACCTTCATCTCACTCTAGCAGTGTTAACCTTAAAGAAGGCACAGCTGTTATTTAACACCATGGCCCTCAGAAACTCTGCCTTCTTAATACCACCCAGGGCAAGAAACTGCCTTCAATTTTCAGTCTAATCAGTGGAAACTAGCAACCACAATCTCTTATTTTTCCTGATCCCTCCTACAGCCTACATGGGTATCATCAAACAAAATTTTATTTCTCGTAATAGAACCCCAGGTGTGCCTTGAAAAATAACTTTCATGCTCAATTGCCCCACAGCTCTATCCAAGTTTCAGGACACTTAAGTATGTTTTCTCTAATTTAGTTCTAGTATTCTGTCCTTCATGCACAAAAGGAGATTTATAGGTAAAAGCACGGTGTGTGTAAGTTATCTGAAAACCCACTGTGATGGTTAATTTTATCAGCCGATTTGGCTTGGCTATGATGCCCAGTTATTTTGTTAAACAAGTCTAGATGTTTCTGGGAAGTTGTTTTGAAGATGTGATTACTATTACAATCAGTTGGCTTTAAGTAGATTGCCCTCTATACCGTGAGTGGGCCTCATTTAATAGGTTACAGGCTTAAGAAAGAAAACAGGTATCTTGGTGAAGAAGGAATTCTGTCTCAAGACCATGACACAGAAATCCTGCCCCAGATTCCAGGCTGCTGGTCGCCCTATGGATTTCAGACACTAGACTGCAACATCAATGTTTACCTGAATTCCCAGAATTCCCCTCTTATCCAAATTCAAAGGAGCATGGTATTGGCATAAAAAGACTCACAGAATTAAGCCCAGGAATAGATGATCAATTAATTTATGAGAAAGGAGCCAGAAATATACAGTGGGAAAGGACATTCTCTTCAATAAATGGTGTTGAGAAAATTGGAGAGCCACATGCCAAAGAATGATATTGGGCCACTGTCTTACTCCAAACACAAAAATTAACTCAAAATTGATTAAATAGTTGAATTTAAGAGCCCAAACCATAAAGGTTCTAGAGGAAAGCAAAGTGGTAAGCACCTTGACATATAAGGCCTGGCGATATTTTCGATCTGATACCAAAAGCAAAGGCAACAAAAGCAAAAATAAACAA
This sequence comes from Eptesicus fuscus, assembly GCF_027574615.1. Lineage (NCBI taxonomy): Eukaryota > Metazoa > Chordata > Mammalia > Chiroptera > Vespertilionidae > Eptesicus > Eptesicus fuscus. The sequence continues at coordinate 31,202,928 of NC_072482.1, read as the reverse complement.
GTGGGATTAAATCAAACTAAAAAGCTTCTGCACAGCAAAGGTAATTATCAACAAAATAAAGAAATGACCCGTGGGATGAGAGAAAAATATTTGCCAACCATATATCTGATAAGAAGTTAATATCCAAAATAAAAATAAGTCATACAACTTAATAGCAAAAACAAACAGAAAACCCAATCCCGTTTAAAAAACGGGCAGAGGATCTTAATAAGACATTTTCCAAAAGAAGACATACAGATGGCCAACAGACATGAAGATATTTAACATCACTAGTAATCAGGGGAATGAAAATAAAAACCACAATGGAACATCACCTCATAGCTGTTAGAATCACTATTATCAGAAAGACAAAAAACACTGTAACAAATGCTAGTGAGAAAGCAGAGACAAAGAGAATCCTCATGAACTGTTGTTGGGAGTGTAAATTGGTACAGCCGCTATAGAAAACATAGAGGTTCATAAAAAAATTAAAAAGAACTACCACATGATTCAGCATTTCTGCTTCTGAATATTTTATCCAAAGAGAACAAAACACTAACTTGAAAAGATATCTGCACCCCATGTTCATTGTTTATAATAGCCAAAATATGGAAATAAGCTTGGTGTCTCTCCCTGGGTGAAATGATAAAAAAATGTGATATATACATAGAATATTACTCAGTCATAAAAAAGAATGAAATCTTGTCTTTTGTGACAACATGGATGGACCATGAGGGCATATGCTAAGTCAAATAAGTCAGACAAAGACAAATACTGTAAGATCTCACACATATGTGCAATCTAAATCAAACAACAAACAAACCCCACAAACTCCAGCTCATAAGTATAGAGAACAAATTGGTGGTTGCCAGAGGCAGGCAGTGAGGGGGGATGGGTAAATTGGGTGAAGGGGTTAAAGGGTTCAAACTCCAGTTTATAAAATAAATAAGTCACAGGGATGTAATGTACAGAGTGGTAACTACAGTTAATAATACTGTATTGTATATTTGAACGTTGCTAGGGGGATAAAAAAAGACTGCAGCATCAGCTCTTACCTGTATTCCTAAACTGTGAGGTGGAGAACTGAGATTTGCTTGGTAAGTGGCCCGAGGCAGACTCTTTAAATGCACTTGAGGGTGGGAGGCTGGGTGTCTGGCACCTGGGGCACCCAGGTGTTTCTCATCCCAGGCAGGATTTCAAGCCTCAGGCACGTAGAGTTCCTCCTTTGACAGCAGCGCCTTCCCCTGATTCTGCCCCTGAAGCTCAGTTCTTCCCAACCCATCCTTTCCCTGCCCCTTCCGCTTACTCCCTCACACACCTGAAGTCACATAGAAGGGAAAAAAAAGCCCAATTCTCCCCCTCTCCCCTATCCTGTTTGTTCTTTCTCTGAAGAACCCTGACTGATACACTCACTTTTACCTAGAAAGAAGAGAAAACCTTGGTCTTGTATTGAACCATTCCATTAGTCTTCCAAGCCTCAAGTTTCCTGTCTATAAAATGGAGATAATAGCACATACCTAAGGGCTGTTGTAAAGATTAAAAGTGAAGCATTTAGGATAGTGGCTGGGACAGGGTGAGTACCCAAGGAGTTGTGGCCTAAAAAACAAAATGAAAACAAGACACACACACACACACACACACACACACACACACACACAAAACTAAAGCCATGTTGAGATGCTACTGGAGTACTCTATTTCCTCCCAAAATGTCATTGTTGGGCCCTTCTCTGTCCTAGGCACCACAAATTCTGCAGGGCTTGTATGCTGGTATTACACTGGGAACATGAGATAAAGTCACACAAACCTCTGTTTTAATATGCACCACAGAGAGCGCCCATGCTATATAAACTCCACCACCCAGGCTGACTCAGGTGATGTTATTAATGTCTGTCTAAATCAGATCTAAAGTAATAGTCATTCAATTATTTGGTACTACAAAACATTGTTAGGAGAAGTCATAAAGATAAAAATTATGTCCACTGCTGCTCACAAAAAGGCTTTGAATAAATCACTTCCCAGAAGCAAATAATGGACTAATAGTTTCAATCATGTAAGTTTATCCTCACATTTTCATGCCAGGAAATGATGTAACAAGTAATATACATTTCTGAACTTAGTTAATATGTTAATATATTTAGTCATTGCATATAAACATTTACAATCTAATAAAATGAAAATTTGCTTTCTCAATTTACTTAGAATTATAAAGAAAAGGGAATTATGCATTTTATTGTGGTTGCTAATTATAACTATTTTATTTTAGAACTTGAATTTCTATTAATTTGTAAAGTCACATAAGAATTAGAAAAAATATTTCTCTGGGCAATAACTGGAGGAGATTGTGTGTGTGTGTGTGTGTGTGTGTGTGTGTCTGTGTGAATATATGCACATGCATAGACATATTCTGTGTATGATATATACAATAGAATATCATAAATATGGGTATCCTAAATACCCATAATAAAGAGGTAATATGCAAAATGACCCTCATGCCCTGCATCACAAGATGGCCACCCCCATGTCATCACTAGATGGCTGCCCCCCACGTCGTCACAAGATGGCCAGTTGGGGGGAAAACAAGCCTGCAGGGGAGGGCAGTTGGGGGCAACCAGGCCTGCAGGGGAGGGCAGTTGGGGGTGATCGGGCTGGCAGGGGAGGCAGTTGGGGGCGATGGGGCCGGCAGGGGAGCAGTAAGGTGTCAATCATGCTGGCAGGGGAGTGGTTAGGTGTCAATCAGGCCAGCAGGGGAGCAGTTAGGGGGCTATCAGGCTGGCAGGCAGAGTGGTTAGGGGCAATCAGGCAGGCAGGTAGGTGAGTGGTTAGGAGCCAGCAGTCCCGGATTGTGAGAGGGATCCCAGATTGGAGAGGGTGCAGGCTGGGCTCAGGGATATCCCCCTCCCCAGTGCATGAATTTCATGTACCGGGCCTCTAGTGTATATATAAATACCTATATATACATATCTGTAGAACGTTTTCTGATAAAAATGTATGGAAACAGGGAAAAACATGCTTATGGTGCATAGTTAAATTGTACCCAATGCATTCATCTCTGTGGTATTAGAGAGTTTAGATACTGCATTTCCCCAGCCTTTATTGCAACCTAGTGGTGCACATGGTATTGAATATGTTTTGGTCAATGGGATGTGAGTGGAAGTAATATGAACAACTACTAAATCACATTTTATAAAGAAAACTGTTTACCTTCCACTTTTTTTCTTTTTCCCTTTGTGAGGGCAGGGAAAGTATTACTAGAGGAGCATCTGCCTTTGACCCAGAAGTGGAAGCCAATAGAGGAAGAATAAGTTGTACTACCAGCCAAGGAGAGGGAGGGCCTCAGGTGACCTTGCAGACCAGTCTTCTACTCTTTCTGGTCTGCCAGCTTACTCATGGGCTGTTAAGAAGAGGAAAGGAATTTTCTTCCATGATTGGACCCCTGGATTTTAAGGTCTGTTTGTTACAGAAACTCACTCTATTCTCTAAATATCACAGAGCCCATTTGCAATAAGGAGATTCCTGTCCCCAAGTGAGTAGAAAATTTCTGCCCATGAAAGAATTACAAACTATTGGAACCTAACCAATTATTTTGTATTAAATGAAAACGACCCATACCCCCACACATGCCACCCAATTAAAAATGCTTTCCTGCTTTCTATCAAAGGTATTATAGAAAGGTTTTTAAACCTGATGGCTCATACGAGCTCAATTGTTTTGCTTCTTCTGCTTTTCAAACATCTGAAGTGAAATGGCATTTTCACTAAAACTATTTCATTGTATAAATTGCAGGCTCCTTGGTATGGTGCCACAGGGCACTCAACTCAAACTGACTGAACGATTAGACAAATATGCTGAGTTACCTAGCTGAAGAATCGGTGTTAGTGCTAATTCAGGTGTGGCTTGAGTCTGAAGCTCCGCAGGCTCATCAAGGAGGTGCTTTTATTTTTCCCATTTCTCATGCTGCTTCCCTTTGTGAAAGTGATAATTTTATCCTAATGCTGGCTCCTCAAGGTCCCAGGATTATTACAGGCAGCAACCAGGGCTGCATACTTTATTATTCAGGACACAAGAAAAGGGAAGTATGTTGTTCCAGAAAAAGCTATGAGGTGTGTTTCATTGCACAGCCTTAGGCCTTGTACCTACCCAAAACCAATTATATGGTCATGCTTAATAATGAGATTAAGACATTGTATGTGTTGAGTTAAAGATGGATTAAGGCCATAGTTTGGATATAATAATCTTTGCAGTAGTGGGCAATTTATGGTTGCCTAGTTACTCTGTGTAAAAAAAAGGGGGGGAGGAATAAAAGCTATGGTAATTTAGAAAGAGAGGAAATTGTTATAGACAAATAGAATTTGATGAAGCTTAAAAGACTCTAGTGTAGATGAAATCTCATTGATTGTTGTAGAATTAATTTTGATAATAGTATGTAATCAAGTCCTTAATATTCCTCTTTCTCTTTTTCTGATTAAAGTAATAAAATATGTCATTTTTAAATTAATAATTTTTAGAACCCATTTATTTTATATAATAATACAAAACCCATCAAAATGGTAAAGTATAAACATTTAGTACATAATTCTCAGGCTGTTGATAGTACCAGGAGTGGATTTCAACTCTTCACCTGGCAGTTATGTAAAGTTGAACAAGTCCCTTAACCCCTGTAAAGCTCCATTTTCTCATCTGTAAAATAGGGCTAATAACATCTACCTCAGAATTTGAGAATTAAGACAATGACTATGAAACTCAGAGCTTGCTCTCTGGTACTAAATATTACCTGTTATTATTACTATGTTTATTACTTACTTCTATTGAGTTACACAGGGACTAGTAGAACCACATACTGAAGTACAAAGGAACAAGGAAAATGAGGGCCTGGGATGGGTAGGGCTGGCAGAAAATATGAATTTTAAACTTCTCACAAGCCCTGGGCCACAGAAGACAACAGTAAAAGGACTTCTGCATCCCTCTTTAAAGTGCTAAAGACACTTCTTCTTCCCCATTTATTTCATTAATGAGATATAATTTTAAAAAAAATCCAACTTTGACTAAAACATGTCATCAAACTGGTTCTCTTAATTTTATTTATACTAAGAGAGATATTATAATCCCAAAATCTTATAGGCCACTACAGTGAGTAGTTTTTATTGAAACATAGGTCAGATAATGTCACTAAATGAATGACCTCTAGTGGCTTCCTTTTGCATTAAAAACAAAACACAAGTCTTTGACAGATAGCAGGGTGCCTGTGCTTACAGCCCTGTGTGCTCAAGACTGTCCCTGTTTAGCTTACTGTTCCTCCTTAAAGATCAATAGTGCCATCTCCCCATCGCCTCTACTCTTTACTATGTTTGCCAGCTCAGATACGTCATGTAGTCACCCTTCAAGTCAGTCTCAATTTATTTCCCATCCCACCACACCATTAGCATTTGAGATCCTTGAGGGCACCAGACTCTTTTCTGCCTGAAGGCCTTCCAGTATTCCTCCAAATCATTCCAAAGATGATTCTTCCCTGTCATCCAGACTTCAGTTTGACTTTACTTCCTCTAAAAGGCCTTCCTGGATTTCCCCTAACTAAATTTTGAGCTCTACTCCATTCTTCTCTCTCATAGCATCTTGTTCTTTACCTTCCTAGCCCTTATCAAAACTTGCCATTACACACACACACACACACACACACACACACACACACACACACACAATCGGGCATTTAGGATATGCCTTTCTCATTACTACAGTGTAGGCTTCAAGAGGTTAGCTGTTTTGCATATGACATTTGATATCTTTCTCTCAAATAACCATTGCATAGGCATTCTTATCATCATTTCAAAGATGAGAGTCAAGATAAGCAAGAAGATGGACATTTACAGATGAAGCTGATATTAGAACTCAAGCCCATTTGACTTCATGTCCCACACATTTACCTGTATGATGTTGATCTGATAGATTAAACACTCAGCCATTTTACTGCATGCAGTCTCTTGGGGTCAAGGATTTGTAATGTTAAGAAGTTTCTGAGGCTAGTTTAGTAGTTACAATCCCTCCTAAAAGGAGGAGACTTCATAGCCTCTGGAGCTAAGATTCCCAATCCTTCCCGGTGACTTATTCCATGATCCACATAATTGAGACCATCCCTTCTCCCTTGGCTGCCAATTTTTAGTCCAGTGATATTTAATTTAAAAATAAATATACTATTTTGTGACTCCTACTAATACACACATCCTTGGTTTATTTCCCACAATAAGAAAGCTACAATCTAAGAACAATATAAGAATACTGCATAATACTTGAAACACATTAGACACAATAATTTTTATTAAATAAATGATTTTCATGATGGTAATATATATTTAATGTGACATATTGAAATAATGTATGTTTGAAAGTAATATTTTATGTATTTATTCAGTGTATTTAAAAAACATCAATTTTAGGAAACCTGGATTTTAAAATCTCTTCCTTATATACCTAAGCATAAATATATTTAAGGTTTGTGCTATTTAAAAAACGTCTAATTAATAAGAAAGCACACTTACAGACACCATGTAATTTTCTTACAGCAGGTTACAAAAGATTAGTCACAGAGTCTGTGATTTAACTATTTAGAAAGAACATCACAGACTTATTTAGACATTCTTTGATGAATATAATTATTGAACAGCTTTAAGGATAATAGTGACATGGAGATCTTCCATGAAGTAACACAAGTTTTGAGAGACTACAGAATTGTGTCAAAGTTATGTTCAAGTGAGATAACATGATTGGATCAAGATTCCTTCTATGTTGTTTTATTCCTAATAGGCAGGTTTTCCTGCTGGACATGTGCAGGGTCCACAGGTACACTGTGATGCTCCCTAGTGGAAGACTCTAAACACACTGAAATCCTAGTGTGCTTTGCCTTCAGCTATTTAGACATTCTGTTTGTCTTTAAATGACCACGGGCCATTTCTACACTGCCAAATAGTGCAGGTGTGAGCAGATAATTCATGAGGAATGTTTGCCCAGAAGCACAGTCCTTACAAGAGTGTGCCTTGAAGAAAGTATCTTTTCCAACTTTACAATAAAGAATACTCTGAGAGCCCCTGCAAAACTGGCTCACTCCCTTAACTTCTTTGGGCAAACAAATAGCTCTGACCAGTGAAAACACTTGAAATAAGTTGGTAGAGAAAGAAAAGCTTTCACTTACTTAGATAATCTTCAAAAAGCAATTTACCTTCTCTTGGGAAGGCGGAGAAAACACAAATGCATTTTCTCACATTTTTAATGCTAGTTAGAACAGGAGAAATAAGGCCCAGTAAAAGCAGTAGGTAGCAGGGGTACGACTTACACCTAGACCTGTCAGACGATGCACAAATCACCATTCAGTTAAATGCAATTTATACCTATTTACAACCATGTGCCCGACAGTGCTATGGCCAGACAGGAACATTTCAATCAAGTAATGGTAACAGTGGCAAAATATTGCAGAAAATGTAAAAGTCTGAAACATAAAAAAAAATGTTAACAAGTGTAAAAAGTAACCAAATTATTCTCAAGTTTAATTTTTATTTTAAAATAATGTCCTTAGATTATTATTTTGGACACAATATTTAACTTCTGCAAATGTGTTTTGTTTAGATAACCTGGTGAAGAAGTTGAAGAAAAAAAGCTTTTCTTGAAGTCTATTTCTTAATTGTATCATGGTCACCTGTGTTTTTTTTGTGTGTGTGTGCGTGTTTTGTTTTTTTTTAATGTGAGTATCTTCATGTTCTCTAGCTGAATATTTTTTCATTCTGTACTCATTATTTAATTTCATAGTATACTTAGAAACTTGAAAAAATCAATGTTTCAGTCAAAAGAAAAAAGGTATACAAATTATATGATTTTCTGAAAACTAATCTGTAGTGTTGCAAGGAGAACTAAGGCCTGTGAGGAGGCTGATGGGTGCTAAGGCTGATGGCAGATTATTCACCAGCTGTGATGTGGAACATACACACAGATCTGAGAGAACAGACAAGTCACAGTCATCCAAACAACCAGCATTCCAGGGTGACAGGGCTGTGTTCACCTAACAACACCTTATCACAATAGGCCTTCAAAAAGAGACTAAAATGAGATACAGTTAAGTCCCCACTTAATGTGATGAGTTCTTGGAAGTTGCAGCTTTAAGTGAAATGACACACACCGAAACCAGTTTTACCATGGGTTAACTGATTTAAACAAAAGTTCCTACAGAATATTTCTGGTCACAAAAACATCAGCAAATTACTAAGTAAAGACCCTCAAATACTTTTAATATTAAATATAGAAATCAATGTGAGCTATCCATATGTTTAAGAAAGATTAATAAAAGCAAGTAAGATAATGATATCCCAGCCTGCTTATTCTAGCTCAGGGAGGTGGGTGGCCAGACCTATCCCAGCAGCTCAGGGCACCAGGCGGGATCCACCCTGGATGGGGCACCCCTCCATCGCAGGGTGCACTCATGTGCACGTCCACATGCACTCAGACTGGGACAACGCAGACACGCCAGTTCATCCTACATGCTCATCTTTGGGATGTGGGAGAAAACCAGAGTCCCAGAGAAAACCCATGCAGTCATAGAGAGAACATGCAAATTCCACAAAGGCAGTGGCCTCGGCAAGGTGGGGGGGGGGTTGGGTTTTTTTTTTGTTTGTTTGTTTTGTTTTTTTTTCCCTGATCAATGTTATAACAAAATGATGTTGCAATAAACCACATTATTTGAGAACTTGCTATATGCTGAAGTGACCCTTATTCAACAAATAAAAGTGTACAATTGATTATACAAATAACTGTAAGTCCATATACCTAGAGCAGTGGTTCTTAACGGGAGGTGATTTTCGCCTGCCAGGAGATATTTGGCAATGACTAGACATATTTTTGTTTGTCATAATTGAGAGGGAGCTAGTGGCATCTAGTGGATATAGCCCAGGGATACTGATATACGTCCCACAATACCACAGGAAAACCTCCCATAGGAATTATCTAACCTAAAATGTCAGTAGTGTAAAGGTTGAGAAGCCCTGATATGGCAGAATACTTTGCCGAGATGTTGATTTGTTTTTTGTTCTTCTAATATTTTTTCTTCCCCCATTTAAGAAGGTCACTAGATCTCCCTAGTGCTAGACTGTCCAAATCTGGGTTCTGCCACTTACGAACCTTGTGGCCTTGGGCAAGCTGTGCAACATATTCTGTCCTTGATTTTCTCATCTATACGAGATTTCCATATAAGGTTATTTTGACTATTAGATGACTTTTCTTTTATGAAAGCCTAAATTCATTGTAGGTTTGACAGGAATGAGCCTGGGTGTGAGAAAACAAGTAAGAGAAAGAGGGGAACTATGAACTTGAACTATAGAACGAGAGAGGTTTCTCAAAAGTAAGAAGGAGGCAGAGGCTGCATGGGCCTGAGGAGTGCTCTCTCACGACATTGCTAGGATAGGCCCGGAGGTTAGCACAGTGCCCGGATCAAGCGCTGGGAAGGGTTTCCATGCCCACGTGAACAAAGGAAGTAGCAGAGACACTGCTGCCTATCTGTGGTAGCTAAAGTGAAGTCAACATCAGTGGAAGTCTCCAAAAGTCCTTAGTAGGTCCTTGGGACCTATAGCGACTGGGATGAGCAGAAGGGCAGGGTGGGAGGAAGAGAAGAGTCATATAATGATGGTAGAATGAATGTCCAGGTAACTCCATAGAAGAGGATTCTGGAATCAAATTACATTTGATTTTGAGAAAAATGAATGATGAGAAATTGCTAGCAATTCAGAGATGGTGATGCACACATCATATCCACTCTATATCCATGCCTTTATCACTTACTACTGCTATTAGTATTGACTAACTTTATACATCACTTATTTGAGGATCAATTCTTAAGTCATTTGATATAAACCACAACATTAAAGCAAGTTCACGTTCCAAATGTTATCAGAACCACAAATACTTTGTATATTGATTGTGATATTTGGCATCTCCCATTAAGAAGGTATTTTAAAATAAAGATATCTTTTAGATGGAAATGGACAGATAATGAAACAGTAAAACTGAATACACATATTTGCTTCAACTTTCTTGAGGCAGCTACAAAAGAATTGTTTAAATATAATTTTTTTCCTAGCAATTTCCAGAAAAGTGAGCTACCAGAAAATAGTAGGATAAAAAACTGAAATATTGAATTATTAAGCAACTGGAGAAGTTTTTACTGAAAGAAATATTATGTTTCATTGTTATTCTTTTGTGTGTGTGTGTGTGTGTTTTTAACACAAATGTAGTTAGTTAAGAGTTTCCACATGCTTTCTTTTTAATATTACAGAAAAGGGCAGAATATTATTTACACAATAATTTCTATTATGTTTATATATTTTTATCAAAAGGCTGCAAAAAAATCAAATACAAACAAAAATCCCAACCTAAAATTTAACAACACATGGAATTTATGCTCTGTCCTAGACCTTTAACAAATTAAAATATGAAGTTTCAAGTAATCTAGGATACAAATAAAAATTTCAACTTCATAACGTATTATTATTCAGTGCCTGGCATATTCATGCATAATTTAAATATTAATGACAGCACCTACGAAAGCCTTGAGAGATAGGTTCTAATTATTAATTAGTTTGCCTATAAGTTCTCCCAGTTGTCATCACCTAATAATTGATAAACACAAATGCTTTATAATATGCCACCTTATAATTATAAATATATTTTGCAGAAACTCACTTGGATATAGAGATGGCAAAGGGAGCTTTTCTATGTGCAGATGCAAGAGGAGAGATGCAATTATCTGTGGTGTCACTTTCACAATTTGTTACAGAATGGAACTAAGGGATGGCAGCTGTAGGAAAGACTTCAAAATCGTTAAGCCATTTTAAGAGATGATAAAATATTTTTTTTTAAATTGGGTGAAAGCCATAGATTTGTCATAATTAATAAGTATCCTAAGGTTCACTGCCAAAAAAAGACTTCTTTTTTTATTCCTTAACCAATATATTGAGAAAATATGACTATGGAGACAGAAGGTAAGGATATTTTACTTGATTGACAACTAGCACACTCTAGTTATAATTAAATCTATAAAAATAACTTGTTTAATGTAGTCATCTGAGCAGAGCTATATAAAATAGTTTTCCAATGCTTTGCTCTGTGAAAAGTAGTTTCTCTTGATACATTGGCATGATCTACATTTCGTTTCAGCAAATAGTATAACGATTTCATATATATGACCTATTTCTTTCAACTGAATAACAAAGAATTTCAGAAACTTTTGGACTTTCTAAAGTTCAATATAGCCAAATTTCATATGTGCCCTAATGTGGGTTATATTATCTTCCTTACAGAGGTCAGCAGCTTTTTTATTTTATTTTTTTAGAAAATCATTGGAATTTTATTTTGAGACTACAATGGAAATGAGTTCATTCACAGCATATTTTTCCTGTTGGAACGGTTGTCATGAGAATAAATATACAATACAACAGAATGCCTTTTTTTAAAAAAATAGAGTAGGAAAAACAAAGAATGAAATGAATTGTACATGGAATTGTTTTGTTGTCTATTTTTATGGAGAAATTTGAATAAATAAGAACATAAGAATGAGCTCACTATCAAAAAAAAACAACACAAAACTGCCCAGCAGTGATAATTTATGCATAAGCCCACACATGAAGTGTATCAAAAAAGGTTACGACTTCCTTTGAAAGAGGTCAGTGATATCTGGACTCTCACTATAAGTCAAATCTGCTCCATAAATCAGATGTGGCACCAGGTAGATGCTTTTCTACCAAGTAATCAGTACAGAATTACTGAAGCTCTATTTTCAATTTGGGCTCCAGCAGCCTACCTTTGTAGCCTCGCTGTTCACTGATCCATGTCTTAGCATCACCTTGTACTCATGCTGATGTGAATGCCTGGGCTCCTGGTTATCCCAGGGAACAGGGCCTCAGTCACAATGCCAGACACTTCTGATTGCTAATGCCATGCATTATAAGCACAAGTAGGTGCTTCTTAAAATAAGTTTCAGATGTACATTAAAAACATTAAACATGCATAAAAATACACATAAATGTAGTATCTTTGCAGACTTACCCTAAGGTATTCACATACTGACTGGGATCACTTTACCTCATTTACTGTAGCAAATTATAATGAGTCTAATGTATAGGTTTTAAATATTAAAAATATTTAAATGTTTTTTAATATACAGATTCCTATATTAGAGACAGTACAGTATTCACCCTGGAGTAGACTATCTGGGCTCAAATCATATTCTACCCTCACTAGCTTAGCGATATTGAACAAGTTTTTAAATTCTCTGTGTTTCATTTTCTGTTATGTAAAAGCCTTATCTTAGAAGCCTTTATGAGATTAAATATGTTTATACATAAAAATCATTTAGAACAGTACCAGGCACATAGGAAGTATCTTGTACAGTATGGTAAATAGAAGTTTAAATTTATTTATTTCATTGTCTACTTTTATGAGAAAAATATGAATGGCTAATAAAAACCACAATAGTTTCATGTCAATACATGATACTGACTGTATCTGACATTTGCACTCATAGCCCTCATAATCTTCAGTTCAAACAGAAACCTTGTAAGTAAAAACAAAGAGATAAAATCGTTTTAAGAAAACTTTTAGGCAAAATATCATTTTACTGTACTATAGAGCTTTAAAGAGCAACAATTCATACATGGTATACCAATTAATAATGCGGATTTTGTAATAGAAGAAAACACGATAATTTCAAGAGAAACATCAAAAGTGCTTTATTCAAAGTAATGTCCATCGCTAGCTACACATTTCCCCCATCTTTCAGGTAATTTGTGGATACCGTCCCAATAGAACTTTTCGTTTTGAGGCAAACCATTCAGAGACACAATTTTCCACTTCTTCGTATGTGTTGAAGTGCTGTGTGTGTGCCATCGATCGGAACAAGTGGTAATCTGAAGGAGCAAGGTCTGGTGAACACAGCGGGTAGATTAATACTTCCCAGGCAAGATCTTTTAACGTGTCTTTAACTGGTATTGAAGTGTGTGATGGTGCATCATCATGAAGCAAAACTACTTTGTTGTGTCTTCTGGCACATTCTGGTCATTTCACGATCAAAATGTGGTATAAATTGATTATTTGTTGTTGGTAGTGATCAGTATTAAAGGTTTCACTTGATTTTAGAAGCTCACAATACACCACACCTTCCTGATCCCACCAAATGCAGAGCATTGTCTTCTTTCCAAAGCAATTTGGCCTTGCAGTCAATGTTGCTGGTTGACCTGGATCAACCCATGATTTTGTGCATTTGGGATTCTCAAAATAAATCCACTTTTCATCGCCAGTCACAATTCAATGCAAAAAGACTTTCTTTTGTGCCACTGAAGCAACATTTTACTGATGACTTTTCGGTTTTCCACTTGTCTTTCATTCAGTTGATGTGGCACCCATTTTCCTTTCTTTAAAATCTTTCCTATTGCTTGTAAATGATCGGAAATTGTTTGCTGAGCAACATTTAATCTTTCTGCAAGTTGTTTTTGAGTTTGACATGCATCTTCATCCAATAATGCTTCTAATTATTGGTCTTCAAACTTTTTCAGTTGACCTGGACGTTCTTTGTCTTTCAAATAGAAATCATCACTTTTAAAGCCTCTAAACCAGCATTCACAAGTATCTTGAGATGGAACATGTTCACCATAAGCTTCCCAAAGTATATGATAACTTTTTCTTCAAAATAAAGTAATGAATTAAAACTTCCCGCAAATGCTCTTTTTTTGGCACAAAATTTGACATTTTTAAGCATAAAACTATCTATGATGTTAACACCTTCAGCAAATTTGACATGAAGTTTTGAAGCTTGCAGTCAATACAACAAAATAGCATACATATCAAATCGCATATATATCAACATATGTGTAACTCCATTTATTGAAAAAATCCACATTATTAACTTGTACACCGCTAGTGAACCAAATTATTCATTTGAGCAGTTTTTCACTATGCAAGCATTTTAGGGGAGTCATTAGACTTCATAGAAACCACTAAAAAGTAGTCAGGTCCAAGCTGCCCTTAACCAGGGAAAGAATGTAGGAAATGAAATTTCATTCTATAATTTAGGAGATGCTCCATCTCCCATTTTCAGAATCATAACAGCACATCAGTGGTCTCCATGTGTCTGGGAATGCCTGTCCAGGCCTGCAGCTAGGGCTTAATAAGCCTGATTTGTCCTTCCTTCTTCCCTCCCTCCCTCCCTCTTCCTTCCTCCCTCCCTCCCTCCTCTCCCTTCCCTCCCTCTCCTTCCCTCCCTCCCTCCCTCCCTCCTCCCTCCCTTCTACCTTGCTTTGATTAAATCTATGCTTTTAATAAGAAGGACATTGAATTTAAATCTGTTAAATGCCAAACATTTTGAAGGTATCTTTTCAAAAAGTTCTAGCAATTGAAATAGTATCAGGGTCTTATCAACTTAAATTTAGAAGCCAATGTGTGGTAGAGGATGGGTCTGCCTTTATTTTCATTGGCCCACACAGCCCCAAAGCATTTAGTATGGGAGTCAACTGTTTTACTTGAAGAAAATCTTCCTAGTTACAGAATGGAAAAAAGAAGAATTTAGATTTTGCCTCCCCTTCTCCAAAACCTACTTTTCTTAGTGATCTAAGTTAAAGAAAGAAATATTAGTCTAGAGAAGCATGCATTTTTCATCTTTTATGCTAGATGCTGAAATTCATAGCAGTGAATACCATTGTCTCTCTGGTTATCACACTGAGTATAAAGCACCTAATACACACGGCACTAAATTGGATGTACCTCTCAATTGTACAACAGAATAAACAGAATCATAAAACACACGGTATTTGTTGGAGGTTATTCGTGCCTTAGCATATAAATAACTTTTTGAGATTCATTTGGAAGACACTATTTTCTTGGTGAACATTTTATAGATTGGAACAAATGTTTTTTGGCCTTTATTTTTGACTTATATTGCATTCAGTTATAACCCTGTAGGTGAATAATGAGTTATATGCATTTCACAGAACATAAAGGACAAAAGCAAACAAAACCACAAAGTAAGCAAGATCATGAGGAAAATTAATAATGAGATACACTTAAAAATTATAGTTGCATACAGAATGGTTTACAGGAAATTCTGCACCCCAGTGGAGGGAAACACATTCACACATATTCCCCTGCAAAAGGGTATTTCTAATAAAAGTTAAAAAAAAAAAAAGACATCTAGAGGGTGACTAGTAGGAGTTTATATAAATGAAATACTCTTAATTTATTTGTTCATGTGTAAATGACTGATGTACCTGATTCTAATAATAAGGTTTACAAAATTGACTTTAAAAGTATTTTCTACCTTTAGAATGAGTCCATTTTTTCCTACCTTGTTTTTAAGGATATTTATACAGGAGCCACAATATTCACATAAGCAAAGGACTGAAAAATATTGCATATTCCATATGCAAATCTCTGCTGTCATTAAGCCTGATTTACTTAGTTCAACTTACAGGAGATTGGACAAGAAATGGTTAAGCATAATCAGCCCTTAGATGGTCTCACCCACTGTGTATGACATTTCATTGAACTGGTGATGAAGACCACATTTCTGCCTTGTGGGAAAGGCACAGATGTATTTAGTGTATATATTTTGGAGAGAATCAATGAATAAACACCTAGTAGTAGCAGATATAGCATACTGAAAAGTGAGGAAGGTCACCCTTTTGTGGAACATATTAGAAAGAAGCAAAGGATACTACAGATAAAAGTTTTACTTAGAACTCTGCATCGATGCATAAGCAAGAAAGAAGGACTTTCTGCTAATAATAACATGGAGTCCCTGAAACAACATGGAGTCTAGTGCTGATTTCCTTACTGGTATGTAAGGAAATCAGCACTAGACATAGATTTTAGTAGAATCTGAATGTATAGAAATTTAGGCTCAATCAGAACAAAAGCTGTTACTCTTAGGTAATTTTACTATATGGCCTCACTGGTTCCTTAGGTAAAACTTAAAAAGGATTCACAAACTCGTCGCTATTGCCATTTTGGACTGGGTAATTCTTTGTTGTGGGGACTGTCCTGTAAATTGTAAGTTGTTTATTAGCATTCCAGTAGCACCCCCACGCCCTGCTGTGACAATCACAAATGTTTCCAGACATTGCTGAGTATCCCCTGAGGAACAAAGTCACCTTCAATTGTGCACCACTGGCAGAAACTTGATGTTGGTATCAAAATTGTTTTGATAGATATGGATATGAAAAATTAACTAAAAGATCCCCCAAAGCCATTCTCATAGAGGGCATGGGCACTGATGAAGTTTTCATTGAAATGAGATAAAATTAGAAAAATAATGACAATATGGTGACAACTGAATTTTTAAAAGTAAGCATATTACTTGAAAAATGTCCTTTCTTTAATGCATTATGGTGATAATAAACAGTTTTATTTGAATTTTTTTCTAGTAAAAGAAAAGTTGATAGCTATTTGTTGGGAGCCCATAACATCCCCAATAAATAAATGGTAAATATGAGTCTACATCGCATAGTGTGGCTTCATTCATTATTAGACCATCCTAAGTCAATAACAGTTGAACTGCATAGTTTATTCCAGTCATAATTCTGGTATTCAATGTAGCAAAGCTCAGGTATGCTGCACTCCTACTTTAATTAAAGTGTGTGTATATGTGTGACATGCCCAAAGTAAAATAAAAGACTGGAAAATGATTTATAAAATTGAGGCAGTTTATTCAAGTCAGAAATCATTCACAGGGTAATTCAAGATAATGTAATCTATTTCACTTAAATGATCTAAATCCAACTGTGTAAATGCAGCCACAAAGTATCTGGTTTTAATGCCAATATAATTATATTTTTACTTTTTCTGTTCATGTGGATTGCTACAATGGTTTCATTTAAAAATAACTCATATTTGTTTAAATTAAAGATTTTTTATCTGTTTCCTGGGGTCTTTTGAGGGAAGACTATAATTTTCTAGTTACAGTGAATATATTTGTGTATAAAAGAATTCTAGGAAACACTTCCAACATGCTATATATATCCAGATTTTTCCAACATCTGCAGCAGCATCTTGTGTGTGTGTGTGTGTGTGTGTGTGTGTGTGTGTGTGTGTGTAATAATTTTGTAATGCAATAGCTTCAGTATGTAACCTTAAGAAAAGCATGTGGTAATGTTAGTATTCAAGATGGCTTTAGAACCTAAAGTTATTCTTGCAACTGCAGGTAAAAGAAGAATCTATAGAGACAAATGGTTTCAAACACGTAAACAGGATTAGTTAGGTATTTTGCATTTGGCTGTGAAGGAAATGCTTTTTATTCACCAATTATAGAGCTCACTAAACATGCATGTGTTTTCTACAAAATATTTATTAATTCATTCATGATCTAGCAATTATTTTTTTAAAATACTATAAGTGAAATCACTTGGCTTAAAACTGTTCTTTTAGTAATACTGTCATTCATTTAAAATGTTTAAATCCATAGGTACATTTCTATTATTCTTATTAAGCTGCTCATTGTGTATAGCTTAATCTGAATCACCAATTTCTAATCTCCTGATGTGGTAACTGGCATCAACATGACCTATCTTTTAATATTATCGAACATTCCCAAAGATGAAATGAAATGGGATACAGCATTTAACTCTCATTACCAGTTATAGTTTTTAAAGCAAAATTGCTTTTTTAGTGTTCTCTTTTAATCTGCTAGAGGACATCAGGGTCAGCTTCTAGTAGTTACATTGTGCCAGAAGTCAAATAGCTAACTCACAGGGAGAATGTGATTTAACTTTCTTTCAAACACTCAATGGAAATTCCATTTGGATCCCTGGGAGACCTCACAATTCACTTCACATTTCACTTGAAATGCAGTGTATAGTGTGGTTAAAACACAGGAGCACAAAGCCTCTTGGTGCCAGACGTGTTCCCTGAGATTAAACAAGGCGCTTACAGAGTTCAGAAAGGTATTGCCATCTTCCATGGTTGAAACTTAATGTATTTGGACAGGGTGTCCCAGCAACTTTTAAAATTGGGTAGCAGCTATGAGGGCTAACTGAATAATAATGACCTGAGCTAAGATTTTATAAAGAAAATTTTAAGCACAAATTATAAGCAAAATTAGAAGACTTGGGCTTAGGAAAATATCAGATTTTAAGTTAAGAAGCTAAGCCCTTGGGTACTTTTTCATATAAGGTAGTAGGGGAGCTACTATTTTAAAAAGAGGTTTTCTTGAGGAAACTCCATACTGTTCTCCACAGTGGCTGTACCAGTCTGCACTCCCACCAGCGGTGCATGAGGGTTCCTTTTTCTCCACATCCTCGCCAGCACTTGTCATTTGTTGATTTGTTGATGATAGCCATTCTGACAGGTGTGAGATGGTACCGCATTGTCATTTTGATTTGCATCTCTTGGATGATTAGGGACTTTGAGCATGTTTTCATATATCTCTTGGCCTTCCCTATGTCCTCCTTTGAAAATGGAACTCCCATGTGACCCAGTGATCCCACTTCTAGGAATATATCCCAAGAAACTAGAAACACCAATCAGAAAGGATATATGCACTCCTATGTTCATAGCAACACAATTTACCATAGCTAACATTTGGAAACAGCCTAAGTGCCCATCAGTACATAAGTGGATTAACTGTGGTACATCTACACAATGGACTACTACCCTGCGGTAAAAAAAAAAAAAAAAAAAAAAAAGAATAAGGAATTCTTACCATTTGTAACAGCATGGATGGAACTGGAGAGCATTATACTAAGTGAAATAAGCCAGTCAGAGAAAGATACATATCACATGATCTCACTCATTTGTGTAATATAATTAACAACATAAACTGGTGAACAAAACAGATCCAGAGACAGAGAAGCATCAATCAGACCATCAAATCTCAGAGGGAAGGTAGGAGAGGGTGGGGATAAGGGAGAGAGACCAACCAAAGGACTTATATGCATGCATATATGCCTAACCAATGAACACAGACACCAGGGGAGTGAGGGCATGAGTCAGGGGGCTGGGTGGGGGGAAATGAGGGGATAAGGACACCTATGTAATACCTTAATCAACAAAGAGAGAGAAAAAAGAGGTTTTCTTTTTACTTTCGAGTTTTAGAGACATCTAATACTTAACGTAATTGCTAATGCTTGTTTTACTCTCAAATCCAGATGTGCATAAGAGATGCATACAATAGATGATGCACTTAATAGTGATGAGCAAGGAAAGGGAAGAAATCTCTTTCTTGGACAGAATACAGTTGTTTCCAGTCAAAGCATCTCCCATAGTTTTGGGCCTTGGGTTGGGTTTATATCCTGAGGCCAAGCATCATCATAAAAAAGTGGTCAATTAAAATAAAAAGTTTTGACTATAACTGTTCGTAGTGAAAATATAGGAAATCTATAAACTTAATTTATGACCTAAAATGACATTGGAACTGGAGTATTTGAAAAATTCAAGAAAGAAGTGGAAAACTCCACTAGAAATGTAATGTGAGTTACAGAAAAACCCGAGACAGAACAATGAATACAAGTTTTGATTTTTAATTGTCTTTTAAAAAGGTGTTCAAGGAACCATATTCTTTATATTGGATATAGTATTCATTATTTATATCTGTTCTGTGCCTATGCAATATTAACAAAGAAAGTGTACAAATTAGTGTGATATATAGGACATATAGAAAGAAAAAGAAAACAATATACAATATAACTGTACAGACAAGCTATGTCTTATCCTGGACTTTAAAATGATCCACTAACTAGTCTTCTCTGCCTTACCAGCATAATTATCATTCCTTGCACTAACTAAATATATTGGTTGGACCTTTGAACAAATTTACTATCCCTTCCTCCACGTATAAGCTGCTGTTATCCGAGCCTCCCAGGGTCTTCTCCATCTGTGCCTGTGTAGAACACTCTACCTTCACAAGCTCCAGCTCAGATCTCTTCTTTGCTGAAAGCCCCCATGATCAAATTTTCCCATTCTTACTATACTGCTTGTTTAAAACAATTAAAAATTACAACACCAATTCAGTATATCTATTGCTCTTCTACTTATTCTTGCTACTTAATCCAGATTCTTTTTGAATGTTAGCATGGCCTCTAGATATAGTAAGTGTCATATGTGAAAAGTAGCCTGCAAAATTAAGTCCATTCAAAGACACTAGATTTATTAAGTCTGACTTGGGCTACTTAGAACAAAGGAATATACACCCAAGAGGGAGTCAATTATGAAGCATTTCTGCATTTAACAAAGTTCTAAACCATAAAGGCCACACCGAAGCCTTCTAATAGGTCAGGGCTTTGGTTCTCTTTATGTAGTTTAAGTGAGGGTTAGCTGGTTATTTGCATTATTTGAAAGTATGCTGACACTTTCATCTTAAACTGTTCTAAGTAAGTTTTCTGCCTCAGATGGGGTCAATCTAGGCATTTGGTGGTTTCTCTGCAAATGGAAAGGCATCCAAGTATGGCTCTTAGGCCACCTTATCTAACTAAAGATTTAGATATTTTTCATTTTATGTAAGCTACTCAATTAAAAATACAATCTCATATTCCATACAGATGGGCAAACATAAATATTTCTATGATATATGAGAAGAATATATTCAATGGATCAATGAAAGCAAACATCTGATAACCACAATTTTAAACACAGATTGGTATATAACTTTCAATATCAGCTGAACAAGTCAAATCTTTCTTATTGTGGGTGCCAATTTATTTTGGATATACATATTCAAATGCTAAGCATTAATTAGCATTAGTGGGTTAGTCTGCTATTTGTGCTCAATCAGAAAGTAGTTTGGCCTCATAAACATCATTGGTTAGCAGACACAGTAGAACCAGTAAGTGAATAGTTTTGAAAAGATTTTCACCTTTAATCATTTCAGCAATTATTAGGCCAGAGCATGAGGGAGTCATCTATTTTGACATCTAATGAAAAGACATCAATTACACTTCCTTCCCAAAGAGAATAGAGTCCACATAGACCCTTTGCTTAGGGCTAACTGAGAGTCATCCTTGACTCTCTGCCTTCTTCTGCCCTATTTCAATCTGGTCAGCAAGTTCCAGTTACTAAGTAATAGATAACTCTCATCTGTCCACACCTCTTCACGCCCTTTCACTGTCCAAAATCTTTCCTGTATGGCCTGCATTCCCACAGGAGCGTCTGAAGGTCTCCTGCCTGCAGCCTTGATCCCTCTGGTTCAGTTTCTTTCTTCATCACTGTCTGATTTTTTAAAATAAATTTCCTTATACATGTCTCTGTTTTAAAACATTTTCATGGCTTTCCATAACCTTTAAGAAAAAGTCCAAACTCTGCAGCAAGGCAAACACAACTCTTCCCTCTTTGACCCTGATGGCCTTTAATTCTGAGGGCTGACCACCCCTAAACTTAGTCTCCAAGCATTCTCAACAGGCTAGGTGCTCTAACACAATCCTCATTCCTTTACACATGCTGCTATTCTGTTCTGAAAACTTACTTTCTGCTCCCATCCTACCCACACCTTCAATATGCCCTGAGTGTTTAACAGGAATCAATTCAGGCATCCCCTCTTCTGAGAAATCTTCCCTGTATCCCGTAGTCTGACAGGTTCTGCTCTCTATGCACTCTTTTGCTTATAAGCTATTCCCGTATGTTCCCTTTTCTCCTTTCCCCACTAATTAAAACTTCTTGAGGGAAGGGTTTGTGTTGATTAATTTATGTCCTCAGTGACTTGCCTACCAAACATTATTTCATACATGTTGGTCACAGCATCAACAAAATCAAATCTCCAAGGTCTCTTTTGATCACTCACTGTGTGCAAATATAGATATGAGTTTGGGGTGGGGTAGAGGTGGATGAGAGGTAAATAAAATTGAGGCTCAGTCCCTAAGGAATTTACAATCTAGTAAGTGAAATAAGTAAACTTGTGAAAAGTTCATTAGAAATGTGACTTCAAATAAACCAGTCAATAAATATATAAGATACGGTGCCAGATCTATTGTTTCTGTCTCCAGAATAAACATTGGAACTGACATAAAGGTGCTGGATGATTCTGCTGCTCAATAGGTCAATTCATTGACCTTGAACAGGGTATGGAAAATCAGAAAGATGATTCAAACTTTTGAGATGGCTACAAAATTAAATAGGTTAAAAGGAGTTTATATGTTTTGTTTTATTATTTTTATCCTTATTGTTGAGTGTATTACAGATGTCCCCCTCTTTGTTCCTCCTTGCCCCTACCACCCAGTTACTGCTCCACCCCATGCCTTCACTACCCTATTGTCTGTGTTCATGGGCAATGCATATATGCATATACTAGTAAGTTCCTTGGTTAATCTCTTCCTGCCCCCCTTCCCTCTGAAATTCATCAGTCTGTTCCATGTTTCCATGTCTATGGTTCTATTTTGTTCATTAGATTCCATGTATAAGTGTGATATTTGTCTTTCTCTGACTGGCTTATCTCACTTAGCATAATCATCTCCAGGTCCCTCCATGCTATTTCCATGGGCAAGAGATCCATTTGTTTTTACAGCTGCATAGTATTCCATTGTGCAAATGTACCACCTATTTTCTATCCACTCTCCTACTGATGGGCACTTGGACTGTTTCCAGATCCAGTTTATGTATTTTTAATGTGAATGGGACTTGCAAGGGGGGAAAAAGCCTATGAAAAGGGCCATGCTGATGAAAAGAGGGAGAGGCTGTAATTGTTGGAGCAAAGTCTAGAAAGAAGGCAGAACGGGGCCATGCCCTCAAACTGCTTAGAGGGGAACAGACTTCAGACCAGAACTTAAACAAATGGTTCCTTCAATGATTGTTTTCCAAGTTCATAATTAAAAGATATTTTTTACATTTTTTTCTAATCACATCCAAAAATACTGTAGACTTTTAACTTAATGATTTTTTTTTACTTAAAATTAATAGAAGATTCAGAAGGCTATTTTTAAACACACTTTTTATGCTTAAAATTAAACTATTAGTTAATTTAATTAAATTTTAGGAAAAACGACCTCTCCCTAATAGTAAGAATACAGGAAATATATTCATAATACTTTTAAGAAATTTTCCCCTAAGGTATTAATTGTGACCCAGGAAAACATTAGGTATTAAATCATCTTTTCCAGACAATTAGGGTATTATTGCCTTTGCTGAATAGATAAGTTGCTAATTAACTTTCCATAGCTACTTAGCTTAGTTACAGCCCCTTGTTAATAAAGAGCATGGTCTTAATAGACAAGTGATTAAATAGGCTTTATTTGACTTTGTGGCTACATCTTTAACATTTCCCCTATGGACTGCAAGTCCATATTGCTCACTATTTGAGTCCCTAGTAGTTAACAAGTGCCTGGCATATCATAAGGTACTTAATAATTAGCCCTTGAATAATTGAATGCATAAATGTATTAAATTAATAACTGAAAAAGTGAATGAGTGAATGAATGAAAGGATGGATGTTATGCTCCATCTACCACACTTAGTTTTTATTTGATTAGTTTGAGAAAATTTGTCACAAATACTGGAAGACAAGGCCACTGTGCATTTCCAGCCTAAGGATGGTCTGTCCAGTGATATCACCCATCATTGTGGTATGTATAGTATATCACATTACAGTCAAATTTCACTGAGCTCAGGTTTCCTAACAGGCTCAGGATCCAGAGGTACTGAGAAAGTTTATAATTTCACTAGAGGCCCAGTGCACGAATTCATGCACCAGTGGGGTCCCTGGGCCTGGCCTGCGGGATAGGGCCGAAATCAACTCTCCAACATCCTCTGAGGAGTCCTGGATTGCGAGCGGGTGCAGGCCAGGCCGAGAGATCCCACCAGTATACAATCGGTGCCAAGGAGGGACATGGGAGGTTGGCCAGCTGGGGAGGGACCGCGGGAGGGCTCTAGGGCATGTCCAGCCCATCTCACTCAGTCCCAATCGGCCAGACCCCAGCAGCAAGCTAACCTACTGGTCAGAGCATCTGTCCCCCTGGTGGTCAGTGCACGTCATAGCGACTTGTCGACCAGTTGACTGTCTTCCCCCTGGTGGTCAGTGCATGTCATAGTGAGCGGTTGAGCAGCCTGAGCTGCCTGATCTGCCTGAGCATATCATTAGTATATTATGCTTTGATTGGTTGTATGGCCGACTAGATGACCAGACATTTAGCATATTAGGCTCTTATTATATAGGACAGTCCAGGAAGTTACTTGGAGCAGAGGACCAACAAGCATTTAAAAATATATATAAAATTAAGTTTACACACTCAGTTTGGCTATTCAATTTTGCACCTGTAACAGAAGTTTAGAAAATGACAGTGGCAAGGGCTAACTGAATAGCAATTCTAAAATCTAGTGCTTATAAGACTTATCTGGGAATTTTAATCACTACAAAATCACACAGAACTTACCCCGAGAGCTTGTGATTCATCCAGTAGATCTGACTTTGGGCAAAAATCTGAATTTTTAACAAGTACCACTTTGTCACTGATTCTCAAACAGAAGTGATTTTGTCCCTCCTCATCCTCAGATGTTTGGCAATATTTGGAGACATTTTTTGTCGTCACATCTAATGGGGTGTGTACTGCTAGCGGTGTCTAGTGGGTAGAGGCCAGGGATGCTTTTAAACATTCCATAATGGCAAGGTTGAGAGACACTGCAACTCGGTGGAGACAGAGATTACTAGATCTCAGGACAGCAACACGATCTTGGCTTGCACCCTGCCACTATACAATTATGAGTAGATGAAGTACATCCTAGAAACATTTGGAGCCAATGAGGAGGATTGCAAAATGGTTCATTACTTAACTGTAAACTCCTTTACCAGGACTGCTTCATACCCCAATGAGGCTGCATAAATGAGGTGTTGCTAAATCACTAATTTGCTTAACCCTAAAAATAGAGGCTCAGAAGAGGTCCTGATATTTCCAAGTATACTCTGCAAGGAAGATAATGGCTTAGAAAAAATGATGTACATGTTAATTCATTTATTTGTTCAACAAATATTCCTTTTAATAAAAAGTTATTAAGTGACGTATACCAGAAAAATCTGAAATGGTACACTTTCTTTAAAAAGTTCATGATTATGTCTATGCTATGTTCAGGGTAGATTTCAATAAATAGCTTATGTTAATATTTTTGGACAAGTTTAATTATAATTCAAACTAATTTCTGTCCTGCTGACATCTTACAACAGTATTCATTAAAAATACTATTGTTTACTTTCAATAATAGTAGAAATCTGCAAATGACTTTACTGAGCAGTTTAAATATGAGAAAGCAATGTGATACTTGAACTTAAGAACATCAAAGAATTTCCACTAATTAACCCTTTGACTCCTTAAAATGAAATTATCACTTGTTAGCATTTCAAGACAATTGCAAGCCTCCTTTTCTGAACTTATATTATCAACACATAAGAATCTCTTCTTGCACCAACTGTGGTTGATTCACCATTTAGCAGAACAAATTAAGAATTTATCAGTAATTATGAAAATAATTTCCTTCTTTTATTGAAATCTTTGCAGCCTCTGCAGCTTAGCACATTATTATTCTGGGTGGCGTAGGTGTTGTTGAAAGGCAGTGTGAAAATAAGAGCCTGAATTATGAATTCCTCCCATAAACATTGAATCACTTTATATTTTCTGCAGCAAAAAATAACTTATTTCTCTTGAAAGAAAAAGAACATTTCAACTTTCAGGAACACATAAGATTGCTATACAACATATATTGAGCTAGATGACCTATGAGCTCTGAAATAATATTTTATTTTTCATATATATCCATACAACTTATCATTTTTGGTATCACACACACACACACACACACACACACACACACACACACACACACACACACACACATGCCTCAGTCAATGTAGGTCCTTTGTTTTAACCTATATAAATTATTATTAAATTGAACTCTTCATTCCATTTCAACTTAGTAAATATTTACGAAATACCTACTCTGCTCCAGGAACTGGGCTAGGTGCTGGCAAAACAGAAATCGAGGCATTCAAAGAAATTCAGGGGTGAGGGGAGATCTCCCTGAGAAAGCCAGTGGCATTCAACGCAATAAGTTCTGAGTGCCTGAAACTGTAGAAAGTGTATTTTCTTGTCCTTAGTTTCTGCAGTGCATTTTACATTTCAGTAACTTGTGATCTGTACTCAAATCTGCCTGAAAACAAAGGACCTACATTGACTGAGACATACATTTATATATAGATAGATAGATAGATAGATAGACAGATAGATAGATAGATATAGATATATATATATATCCCTTTTTTTTCTCCCATTGACCCCTTTATAGCCCTTCCCCACCCCTCCACCCCCACCCCAGGCCTTCACCACCTTATTGTCTGTGTCCATGGGTTATGCATATATGCATACAAGTTCATTGGTTGATCTCTTCCCTCCCACCCCTGCCTTCCCTCTGAGATTCTACAATCTGTTCCATGCTTCTATGTCTCTGGATCTATTTTGTTCAACAGTTTATTTTTTTCATTAGATTCCACATATGAGTGAGATCATAGGCATCAATATCTTTTAATTACAGTGATTATTTAAGGGATAGCTGCTCATCTAAAACAGCATTATATTAAAAGAAGATGCCATCCAGAACTTTCATAGCTAGAGAGGAGAAGTGAGTGCTTGGCTTTAAAGAACAGGCTGACTGTCTTGTTAGGGGCTAATGTAGCTGATAGCTTTAAGTGGAAGCCAATGCCCATTTACCATTTTGAAAAAGTTAGGGCTCTTTATAATGATGCTAACTCCCCTCTCCCTGGGCTGTATAAATGGAACAACAAAGCCTGGATGACAGCGCATCTGTTTACAACATGATTTACTGAATATTTTAAGCTCACTGTTGAGACCTGATCAGAAAAAAAAAAGATTTCTTTCAAAATATCACTGTTCATTGAGAATGCACCTGGTCACCCAAGAGCCCTGATGGAGATGTACAATGAGATTAATGTTATTTTCATGCTTGCTAACACAACATCCATCCTGCAGCCCATGGATCAAGAAGTAATTTCAATTTTCAAGTCTTATTATTTAAGAAATACATTTCATAAGCTATAGCTGCCATAGATAGTGATTCCTCTGATGGATCTTGGCAAAGTAAATTGAAAACCTGGAAAGGATTCATCATTCTAGATGTCATCAAGAACATTCATGATTCACTGCAAGAGGTCAAAATATCAACATTAACAGGAGTTTGGAAAAAGCTGATTTCAACCCTCACAGATGACTTTGACGGGTTCAAGACTTCACTGGAGGAAATAACTGATGGAAATGTCACAATAACTAGAATTAAAGGAGGGGCCTAATGATATGATTGAATTGCTGCAATCTCATGATTACATTCTGATGGGTGAGGAGCTGCTTTATGGATGAGCAGAGAAAGTGGTTTCTGGAGGTGCAAACTACTCTTGATGAAGATGCTGGGAAGATGGTTGAAATGACAACAAAGGATTTAGAATATTACACAAACTTAGGTGATAAAGCAGCAGCACAGTTTGAGAAGACTGAGAAGTTGTTCATGAAAGGAAAAGTCAAGCAGTGAAGCAAACTCATTGTGGTCTTATATTAAGAAATTGCCACAGCCACCCCAACCTTCAGCAACCACTACCCTGATCAGTCAGCAGCCATCAACATGGAGGCAAGATCCTTACCAGCAAAGAGATTATGACTTGCTAAAGGCTCAGAGATTGCTAACATATTTAGCAAAAAATATTTTAAATTAAAGTATGTACATTGTTTTCTTAGACATAATGGTATTACGCTTGTAATAGGCTATAGTGTAGTATAAACATAATTTTTATATGTATTGGGAAACCAAAAAAATTGTGTGACTAGCTTTATTGCAATATTCACTTTATTGCAGTGATCTAGAACTAAACTGGCAATATCTCTGAGGTATGCCTGTACTTTCCTTTTTATAGACCATATTTATACATATTTGATAATGTCTTCTTCTGTTTTCAATCTTTGCAAAATGTCATCTGCAATAAGAACTCAATTTGACTCAATCCCCAGCAGGAGGCGTGCAGGAGGCAGCCAATCAATGATTCTCTCTCATTGATGTTTCTATCTCTCCCTCTCCCTTCCTCTCTGAAATCAATAAAAATATATATTAAAAAAACAACTCAATTTGACTTCACATATAATTTGTAAGCTATTGTGGTTATAGTTGTTACCTGATTTATACCCCTCAAGTATAATTACTTTGCTACATTAAATCAAATAAATGAAAATGATTAAAAAATAAGTTCAATTTTAAAAATAAAAATTATTACAACTACACACATTCTAATCCTATTTCTTTTTCTCAGTGGCCCCCAGAGTTAAATCAATAAACTATGTATTCATTAACATACCTTAAAATAATTTCCTTTACATTATTTTACATTCACTAATGTCCTAATAATAAATAATTTAAATAATTTGGAAAAGAATTTTAAGATACTCTTACAAATACATAGTGAATTGTCTGGTTAATGGTGTCTAAAAAGAGATGACATTAGCTACCTTTAATTATTGAATATATTTAATTCAAAACTGTAAATTAGTGATTAACTATGATACAAGTGGACAGTTCTGAGGCTTAACATAGGAAAAGGAAATAGCATATTAAATATTAAAAAAAAAAGTCCAGTCTGTTGCTTATAGGATACTTTAGTAGGAGAAAATTTTAGCCTGAGTCATTAAGACAATTGAAAAATACAATTCTAAAATTATCTAAAATGAATATTCAGCAATTTAAACCTGGATCCTTTCAGAAATAGAATCACAGACATTAGCAAATTAAGAGAGGTTCACCAGGGGCCTATCCTCACCAGCCAGCTCTAGGTTGCTCCTATTAAAATTATGCCCATTAATATTTTATCATAATTTAAGAAAACTCCTGTCAGAAGGGTCTCTTGGGATCACCCCAGGGCCTCTAAGAACAGTATAAATTGGTGAAAATGTTGGATGAAATCCCAGTTTTCCTATTATTGATTTTTAAAACATTTAGTTTAAGTAAATACTTTGAAAACTGAATTCAATGACTTTGTGAGGATGAGAGAAAGAGGGAGGGGAGACAGAGGAAGATGCAGAGCATATGTGAACCCCGATGAGAGCGTTCTACGGCCAGCATCTCTTGGTCTTACCTTGTCCAGGTTATTTATCTTTTCCTGTTCCATGCTAATAATCTTTTACAAGGTATCTGACACCTTACAAGATTACTTTTTCAGAAATATGGGGTCCATTGTTTAGGCAAGCTAATATAAATAGCTACCCTTCCCTAGAATCTCTCACTAATTAACCACTGAACCAATCAACCAGTGGATAGATTCACCCATCCCCCAAACCTTTACTGGGCACCTGCCATGTTTTAGCCCCTGGGACAAACACTGGTAGAGCACATTCTCTGCTGATCCTCATGACCAACTCATGCACTAGGCAATATTATGCCCATTTTGAATTTTAAGGAATCTGAAGTTTAAAGTGATTAGATATGTTACAGTTATTCTTATTATACTTTTTCTATATTACTGATTAAAATGTTGAAACTAATTTTCAATTTCATATACTCAAAAAGGCAACAATCTTACTGATAAAATGGGAATCCTACTTCCTATAATATTTTTCATTGAATTATGAAGAAAAATATTGTAGAATGTTATTCTTTTTTAAAATTGTAGCCTTTCTAGATTACTATTCATATGGTTAATAACTATCTACAGAAAATTCAAAATCTAGATATCACTGGTAATATTTTGGGTTTAGAAATACCTATGAATAAGGCCATAGAATTTTCATGCTTGAATTTTAATAGCATATAAAAAAAAATGAATGTAAAAGAATAGACTCTGCCATTTTAGTTGTTTAATTCACTTTTTATAAACAGACATTTCTTCATTTAAAAAACTTTTCCTTTTATGTAATACTAGAGGCCCATCGCAGGAAGATTCCTGCAAGAATAGGGCTTCCTGTGGCCTTCTCCACCGCCCCGCCTGCTTCCCTCCAGTCTCTGCCACCCCACCTGCTTCCCTCCAGTCTCTGCCGCCCAGCCTGCTTTCCTACAGTCTCTGCTGCCCCACTGCTTCCCTCCCTTCTCCGCCGCCCCGCTTGGTTGCTTCTCTGCAGCTTCGCTCCCTTCTGCAGTGCTTGGCTTCCTTCTACACTGTCTTCAGTCTACGCTCTGTGCCTGGATATGCAAATTAACCACAATCTTGGTTGGGTTAATTTGCATACTTGCTCTTGATTGGGTGGTGGGCGTGGCTTGTGGGCGTGGCAGAGGTATGGTCTATTTGCACGTTTCTCTTTTATTAGATAGGATGGATATATTTTGCCAAGAACATTCAGATGTTTCAATTTCAAAAATATTTAACTTCCATGGTTAAGGTCTGCTACTTCCCAGGCATTTCACAACTTAATTAGATAGTTGGTATAATAACTACTCTGGGGCCAGAGGGAAAGACTCGTAAATTGCAGAAAGAATATAGATAAACATGGAGGTCCAAACACTTTAGAAAACTGTGGGGAAGCACGGGACTTGGTTGGAATGTCTGTAAAGAGGATTCTCTGAAAGGTGGGGGGCCTTTGAGGGGACCTTGCTGAAGGCCCCAGCCCCTACCTTGACTTTTCCAAACAAGTCCGATCCCCTGGGGTGTTTTGCTAGAATCTCTATGTTTAGTCTTTTAGACCCGACCTTGTATAAGCACGTGCTTTCTCAAGGATGCTTACCCTGCTGATTGTATCTAGAGCTTAATTTTAGTTCAAGCTGTTATGACAGTAAAAGCCTAAGGAGGCAGGTGAACAGGGCTACTTGGCGGTGATAGCCAAGTAGTGCCTTGGCCCTCTTTCACAGGAACGTGTGTTAGAGTCATCATTCATCCGTCACTCAGGGTCGCCGGTCAGCCCCGGCAGAAAACTAACTGGAATGAACAGAGAGCTCTACAAACAAATGTAATAGCTAGTTAGGTGGCTTAGGAGAGCACTGGGTCAAACCAGAAGAACCAGAAATAAATCCTAGAACATTTTGGGCAAAAATATTGATTGTATAATAAATGGTAGCATCTTGGAATGGCAATAAAAGAAACAGCAATCAATCAATTGAATTAAATGGCATTCTATATTCTCTTATCTTGATTATCCCCCATGAAAAATTCACCTTTTAACACAATATATTTATTTATAATACATTTACGTTCCTATCACTCTACCTTCACTCCTTGCCCATATAAGCTCCATAAAGCAGGTGCTTTATCTGTTCACTAATCATTGTGCCAATCACCTTGAATAATAAAACAAATAATAGCTTCTCAAAAATATATGTCGCATGAATTAATAATAAATTTACTGAGCACTATTTAGTAGATTTACAAAGATGAATGTGATACACTTCCAATCCCCAAAGTATTTAAGCCTAGAAAGGAATATCAAATTGCTATAATATAAGGCAGAAAATATAAGGGTTATTAAAGATCTAGACACAACGTACTTCAGGCAAGCACTTCACAAGAGATATGCTATGGGATATAGTGAGTGTTACAATAATGTTATGGTCATAAGGAAACCCCTCTAATGTATGAAATAATTATTGTGTGAAATGTTTGCTGTGTGGAAACCCCAATACTCTGTAACTTCCAAAACTGATGAACACCCCACTATCTTGATGTGAAAGCCCTGAGCCTTTAAAGTGTAAACGCCCTGCTCCCAGCATAAGGCACACCGTCTGGCCCACACCGATAAGGACACAAGTTGTTTACTACGGTCTATATAAGCCTGGGACCTTCTTCAGTAGGTGTCTCCTGCCCGATACAGGAGGAGTCCACGTCGCTCCGTGAGACGAGCCCCTGACTGCTCTGCTGTGTGAGCCTGAACCAACTGCGGCCGCCTGCCTGTCTCTGTTTTCGTCATCCATCCTTCAGTGTGCATCGCCGGGTGGCCTTTGCTGGGGCCTAGGACCCACTAGGAATAGGTAAATAAACCCTGTGTGATTGCATACTAATTCTGTCTGTGTGTCATGTGTTCCGGTTCAGCTCAGCTGTCTAGACCAGTGGTTGACAAACTCATTAGTCAACAGAGCCAAATATCAACAGTACAACGACTGAAATTTCTTTTGAGAGCTGAAAACCGACCTCTGCGCATGGGCCATGAAGTTTCAATCGCACTGTACGTGCGTGCCCACATGTGGTATTTTGTGGAAGAGCCACACTCAAGGGGCCAAAGAGCCACATGTGGCTCGTGAGCCACAGTTTGCTGACCACTGGTCTAGACATTGAAGTACCAGGGGATAGGCCGATATTGCTGACCCCTGGTCACCTGCGTTTGTCCCACTAAGTCTAGACAAATAATCAATTAATTGGGGGCATTCTTGGGACAATTGGTATAGCCAGCAGGATTCCAAAACAAATTTCTCTGCAGCGCAGACGGATAATTATTTAAAATTGGCAAAAAACACTCAGGTTTCGGTCGGAGTATTAAGGAAATGACCACTGAGTATAAAGGGGATTAATCTGGCACCAACCGAAAGCGAACTAGTCTCTGAGGACACGGGTCAGTGGTCGTCCACCGCGAGGGCATACCCAGGAGAGGCTGACTCCTGACGGCGAATACTGGAGGGTCCTAGCGGCCTCTCTGTCCAAGCCGAGCCGAGGTGGCGGATTATACCAACCGACCTATTCCCAATCCAGAGACTCGACACCGGAGCATAATCGGGTCACCTAGGTTCGGTCCTAGGTGAAACTCCCCTTCAAATTAAAGGAATTAAATTAAGGGAAACTGAAAGTAAAGGGAAATGAAACTTTTTGAAGAATAAATTTATAGCAGAGCCGAACTTTTGAACAAAATTTTGAAGAAGCTAGCTAAAACTCTCTCTAATTTTCTAAAAAAATACTAACAACTCTCCATCTAGAAACCACATACTGCAATAGGAACACACCGCATACACAAGGATTCTGTCCGTTTGGTAGGTACGGACCAAGACTCCGTCTCACTCAACACCATGCAGAAAGGTAAAAACTTCTTTAGCAAGCTTTTCAAAAGAAGCGACCCTACCGAGCCTAACATACCATCAGAAAGCAAATGGAGGCCGGTAGAGGATGCCCTGAGGGCCAAATATAAAATCCAGACAGCCCCAGGCCTCAACAAAAGCATAGTAGATCCTAACAATCTGATTCCAATAATAAAAAGAGCACCACCACAGGAGGTAGTAGGGATATTACTACAGACAATCCATCACCTGCAGGAGGACACTAGCACAGAAGGTAGTTGCAAAATACTCCAGCAAGCCAGTAGTAGTAAAAAAGAAGGTAATAAAGTCGGAAAATGGAGGGACTGAAAAAAACAGTAGAGTTCACCTCATTTTCAAGGCAGGAACTAGCAGAACTCAGAAAGCTATTGATTAAAGGAGAATTAACGGACGTAGAATGGCTTGTAAAAACATATGAACTTGGAGGCCACATGTCTATGTTAATTGCAGACGAACTCACAGCAGTAATAGATACAATAGAATTAGCCAAATTAAAAACAGCACTAAAGGAAACTGCAGAACAACACTCAAATACAGTAAGATCATTCTGGAGCTGGATAGGAGATGCATGGAGAAGAGCATTTCCATCAGTGGACCTGTCTTCAGGACAGTTTTCAGCACACTGGGAGTCTCTTACACAATTACAGACCCAATTAAGGAAATTGGTGATCCTAACTAGCCTCTATAAACCAGATCTGAGTCACCATGGGAAAATTCAGATGTAGAAGGGATAGTCAAGGTCTTAATAAGAAACGCATTTGATGGCTACAAAATGCAGCTTCAAAACCTTATCGCAGGGTCCAACACTGAAGAGGATATTAAAAAGAAAATCCAACTGCACCAAGACCTATTAGCAGAAAAGAAATTCACCTTCACGGCAAAGGAATCAAAGAAATATTCATTCCCCACACAACAGTATAGAGGACCTCTAAAGCCCTTAAAAACACTCCAAACCAATCAAAACAGGCAGAATGACCAATACAGACAAGGACAAGCTTATTATGGAGAAGAACAATCCATTCTTCAAGAACAATAATCCATTCAGAAATAATAATAATAATACTCTATTTAGAAGTAATATCAACCCATTCAACAGAAACCCACCCACCCAATCACAAAATCAAAGAAACCCCTTCAGGAAGAGATTGAGACAACAACCCATTCCAAAATAGTCAAAATCCCTTCAGACAGAATCAGGGAAACTGGAGAGGCCCCCACCGACCACAGCAAGTTCGGCAGTAGGGGGCACAAACAAATTTACCCTACTCCTCCTCCTTATAGCACTCCTAGCAACCCCACTGACACTCCACTGGACGTGGTGTCCGTATCGCTCGTGTAACAATACCAACACCACCGAGCTCACCACTACCGTCCACATGACCCTAGAAGCCTTAAAAAACCCCTGCTCTGCTTTTTATAATCATACCTTCTGCATCATAAACAAATAATACCCCTCTCTTTTTCAGTGATCAGAGTGAGCTGTTCAAGAATTAAGAATTACAGGTAGAAGAATATATTGATTTAGATTTTCCATTTTCCAGCAGTATACTATTTAATTCATTTTGTCCTCCCATTTGACTACTGCTAGAAATGTTGGAGTACATATGAAAAAAGTATGGCAATGACCCAGCCCTGCTGTCAATTTTCAGCTTAGGTTGACATCACCTGGATAGTTCAGGTAACT
Source organism: Eptesicus fuscus (assembly GCF_027574615.1). NCBI lineage: Eukaryota > Metazoa > Chordata > Mammalia > Chiroptera > Vespertilionidae > Eptesicus > Eptesicus fuscus. Next base: position 31,168,290 of record NC_072482.1, on the reverse strand, counting down.
TCTAGACTGAATTTAGTTGAGGGGATACTGGGTAGTAGTATCACCAAGCTCTTAGCAGAGGCAAATACAAATTGTCATTGGAGTGAGATACCATTGTCCTAAGCCTTAAAGGATCTTCACAAAATAATACCTTAGAGACAGCATAACATAACCTAGAATACTAAGAAATAAGGTGAGAATTAAGAGAAATAAAAGAGAGCAGAAACATACCCACAAAAATTTCAAATATAGAAATTATCAAGGGATTATAAAACAACTGTGCTTACTAGTTAAACAAAACATAAGCTTAAAAATAACTGCTCCTCAAAAAACTAAAAATGGAACTACCATTTGATCCAGTGATCCCACTTCTAGGAATATATCCCAAGAAACTAGAAACACCAATCAGAAAGGACATATGCACCCCTATGTTCATAGCAGTACAATTTACCATAGCTAAGATTTGGAAGCAGCCTAAGTGCCCATCAGCAGATGAATGGGTTAAAAAACAGTACAGTGGTACATATACACAATGGAACACTACGCTGCTGTAAAAAAGAAGGAACTCCTACCATTTGCAACAGCATGGATTGACCTGGAGAGCATTATGCTAAGCAAAATCAGTCAGTCAGAGAAAGATAAATACCACATGATCTCACTCATTTGTGGAATATAATGAACAACATAAACTGATGAGCAAAAACAGATCCAGAGACAGAGAAGCATCGATCAGACCATCAAACCTCAGAGAGAAGGTAGGGGATGGTGGGGTAAGGGAGAGAGATCAACCAAAGGACTTATATGCATGCATATATACATAACTAATGCACACAGACACCAGGGCTGTGAGGGCATGAACGTGGGGTGAGGGTGCAAGGGGGGGAGGGGTAAGGACACATATGTAATGCCTTAATAAATTAAATTTAAAAATAACTGCATAAAATAGGAGACTCTCTAAAATAATCTAGTAGATTAAATTTATCAGATGAAAATGCTATATAACAACAGAAATGACAATAACTTAAATTCAAAACTCTATGGATTATTAAGTAAGTTAGGCAAAAATAAAGAAATATTAAACTGAATGTTAGATTAAAATTTTTTCCAAAATGTATCCCTGAGAAAAAATAGCCAAAAATATGGAAGAGAGGAGATGATACGAGCAGAAGAGGAAACATCCTTATTTAGAATTTCAGGTGAAGATGAAACAATATAGGTGAAACTATATTTGCAAAAATAATGATTGAGAAATTGAGATAATCACCAATATCCAGAACAAACAGAGATATTGATCCTCTTTATGCAGTGGTACCCTACCCTTGCAAACATTTTCATTCATTTACTTCAATGTGCTGTATAATTATTTTCCAAGTGTATGAAAACATAAAAAATGCTGGGAAACACTGTTTTAGGCATAAGTTGCCAATTTTTTTCTTGTAAAAGACCAAATAGTAAATATTTTAGGGTTTGAAGGCCATATGGCTTCTTTAGCAATGATTCAGCATTGCAGTTGTAGGACAAAAGCAGCTATAAATACTATGCATATAAATAGGCACACTGTGTTCTAATAAAATTTTATTTATAAAAACAGGTGTAAGTCTGGATTTGTCCTACAGATTGCCAGCCCCTATTTTGGAGGATCAAGATGAGCATTCCAATAAAAGATATGTGGTACCGTTTTACTCCCAGCATTAGCCCTCAGAGTGCATGTAGAAGTCATAATACAATGTTTTTTGAACTTGATAGCTCATGCTAATGGACACAATGGATTTTTAATAATATTAGCGGCAGTTATATAAACTGTATCAGTTAGAAAGAGATTGTTTATATACCAACAAATATAATACTGTAACTTTAGAAAATTAGATTCAATTTTAAATCTGTGATGTAATTTAAAACAATCTAAAAAAATATAAAACATTTTAAAAGATAACAAAGAATATTTCCCTAAAAAAAAACTAAAACAAAGTCATTATAAATTATAATGGCTTTATGAGGAAACATGCATTTGTGTACATCAGAGAACTTAAAAAAGTAATGTACAGTTAAGGCAGAAATACAAAAGTAAAGAAAGCTCACATGATCTCATTTATATGTGGAATCAAATAAACAAAATACTTCCAGAGGCGTGAATGTATGGAACAGAATGACATATCTCAGTGGAGACGGGTGTGGAGGGGATGAGAAGAGATTAACCAAAGAACATATGTGCATATATGCATAACCCATGGACACAGACAATAGTGTAGGGAAGGTCTCGGGTGGGGCAGGGGCTGGGTGGAGGAGGTAAAGGGGGGAAAATGGGGGACATCTGTCAGCAATAAATAAATAAGTAAATAAATAAAGGAATTTCCTACACAACTATAGGGAAAAATTCCAAGTATCAACAAAGAAAATAAAAAAGAAAGCTCCCTTTAGTTTCCTACCAATAAATCTTTAGTTATTTGCTATGTTCACAGCAAATTAAGGTTTTTCTATTGCTTTTTGTAGTACTTTTAAAAGGTCACAGTTGTTTTGCCTTCAGAAGCAAAAATGTTATCAATGACAAATCTGATCATCAATCATTGTTATGCATTTGGACATGATTATTGTTAACCATGATACAATATTTAGTTTTTTGGAGATTGGGTAAATTTTAATTCATAGGGACTAGTGTTTTGATAATGTAAAGGTCCAATATTCTCATTTCTGTTAGTGTGATTATCATCAAGGTGAAAAAGCATAACATAGTTTTATATTATTAAATAATTGATCATTGGGTCTAAATAGAAAATGGGAAATTTCATGGAATCCTGACATTTTACTTTTTAAAAAATGTATTTTTATTGATTTTTATTGATTTCAGGGAGGAAGGGAGAGAGAGATAGAAATATCAATGATGAGAGAGTATCATTGATCAGCTGCCTTCTGCACATCCCCCACTGGGGATCAAGCTTACAACCTGGGCATGTGCCCTTGTCCGGAATCAAACCCAGGACCCTTCAGACTTCAGGCCCACGCACTCTCTACTGAGCAAACTGGCTAGAGCTGGAATCCTGACATTTTAGATGCAAATGTTAAATTTTAACTTAACTGCTTCTGTGGTTGGACTCATACAGACTCTGAATATATCCACTGAGGCAGAATTATATCATCTGCCAGTCAGAAATGGTTCTTTCTTACCACTCTCATTCCAGAAAAGCAAACATGGCCTTAGAGGATGTCCAGTAATATTAAACACTAGAGGCCCGGTGCACAAAATTCATGCATGGGGGTGTGTGTCCCTCAGCCCAGCCTGCACCCTGTCCAATCTGGGACCCCTCAAGGGATGTTCTACTGCCCGTGGGATCGGGCCTAAATGAGCAGTCGGAAATCCCTCTCACAATCCAGGACTGCTGGCTCCCAACTGCTCGCCTGCCTGCCTTCCTGATTGCCCCTAACCGCTTCTGCCAGCCAGCCTAATCACCCTCTAACCACTCCCCTGCCAGCCTGATTGCCCCTAACTGCCCTCCCCTGCAGGCCTGGTCCCCCCCAACTGCTTTCCCCTGCAGGCCTGGGTGCCCCCAACTGCCCTTCCCTGCAGGCCCAGTTGCCCCCAACTTTGCTCCTCTGCCAGTCGGGTCACCCCTAACTGCCCTCCCCTGCAGATTTGATCGCCCCCAACTTCCCTCCCCTGCTGGCCTGATCACCCACAACTGCCCTCCCCTGCTGGCCTGGTCCCTCCCAACTGCCCTCCCCTGCTGGCCTGATCTCCCACAACTACCCTCCCTTACAGGCCTGGTCCCTCCCAACTGTCCTCCCCTGCGGCCATCTTGTGGCAGATATCTTGTGTCCACATGGGGGCAGCCATCTTTGTCCACGTGGGGGCAGCCATCTTGTGTGTTGGAGTGATGGTAAATTTGCATATTACTCTTTTATTAGATAGGATGTTAACATCTGGGACATCATCAGACATATTAGCAGTTGCACATAACAATGTTAAATTAGAAGGTTGAATATAATGTTTGTCATATAAACTGTCACTTCTTTCCTAAATATTTACTAACATGATGTACTCAGTTACACTTTAACATGTTTTAAACATACCAAGCCGTGTACTAAATATAACATTTCTTCAACTTAGTTTTAAAATTCTGTCTTTAATTGACAGAATCACCAAGAAATTGTATAAATGGTTATCTACTGGAATCATGGCTATAATATCCTAAGTATTTTAAATGCAGATTTTCTTTTTCATTGCTGCTCAAGAAAAGGTGTCAGGTAACTGCATATCTGTATGGCCCTAAAACAATAAGATTATTATATTCCTGCCATACCAATCTGTTCTTGATCCAATTTATATCCCATTATATAAATTAAGTGTCCAACAAGATTTCTCCCTTCTTCTTTTGACTCTTTTATCATAATTGTAATAATAGTAAGTTCTGCCCATATTAGTTTGCCCTTAGACTAGCACAATTTTAATAGAACTTGAAAAAGGAGCTTTATCATTTGTTCATTGCTTAAAGGAAAAAGTTGGTCACCTAATATAGTAATATTTTGCTTTGGACTTCTAAGAGCTAACAGATCTTTAACATATCTATACTAATAAAAGCCTAGGTGGTCCTCGCGCCCTTGCACGATGCCCACAAATCATCACAAGATGGCCACCACAAGATGGCTGACCTCACATCATCATAAGATGGCCACCACAAGATGGCCAGCAGGGGAGGGCAGTTGGGGGAGAACAGGCCAGCAGGGGAGGGCAGTTGGGGGCGATCAGGCTGGCAGGGGAGGGCAGTTGGGAGCAACCAAGCCTTCAGGGGAGGGCAGTTAGGGGCGATCAGGCCGGCAGGGGAGTGATTAGGGGGTAATCAGGCTGGCAGGCAGAAGCAGTTAGAGGCAATCAGGCAGGCAGGCACGCAAGAGGTTAGCAGCCAGCAGCTCCAGATTGTGAGAGGGATGTCTGAATGCCAGATTAGGCCCGATTCCTGGGATCTGGCCTAAACTGGCATTCAGACAGCCCCCGAGGGGTCCCAGATTGGAGAGGGTGCAGGCAGGTCTGAGGGACACCCCCCTCCGTGCACATATTTTGTGCACCGGGCCTCTAGTATGTTTATAAAAGTACAACACAGTGCATCTCCCTAATGGCATAAGTGCACCAGTAACCTGAAGAAAATAATGACAATCCTTTATGTAGGGATGGAATGAGGCTAGAGTTTAATTTTTTATTTTCTAAGAATAATATTTTGAGGCAAATGAAATGATGACTTCCAATATGAATGCTAAAAGAGAGGAAGAAGTTCTGGGTATGAAGAAAAAAGGATAACAGAAGTAAAAGAGAGGAATCACTTTAATTTATAGAACTTTGACATAGAACAAGCCAGTGTTAATCTTAGTCAAGATGTGACTGATGCTACTGCCAACTCCAATAAGTCAATTTGAAATGTAGAGAAATGTAAAGTCCAGTTCTTAAAATTTTGTTTTCAATTACAAGTAGGCAAATAAGTTATAAGTTGTTTGATAAAACAGTTCAGCAATAGTTTCAATGTTTATACATGAAACTTATGCACTATAAAGTGAAACATTTTCTTAAAACAAATTTGATCCTTCATAGACCTAAGGGCATCAGATGAGGCTTCTCTAATACAGGAAGAAAGACCACAGGTTAATTTAAAGAAAGAATTATGTGTCTTCTAGGGAATGTAGTCACCACAGGTGATCCAATACTCCAATCCAAATTCAGAGTAGCCCAAAGAATGTACAAGTTATCAATCACCCAAATTATAACTTTATAAGATACATTAAAATAAAACATTTAAAAAGGAACAGTCTCCTTACTAAAATAAGTTTATTTCTGAAGTGAACTATGTACTTGCAATTTGTTTCATGGGTCGTCTATCATGAAGCATTTTCTAAGTCCTATTAGTTGGTTAACCAAAGCAGAATAAAAATATGTTTTTAAATTGTCTAAAACTGATGTGTCTAATCAGAGCAAAATAAAATGCCTTTATTTGGGATTTTCAGTAGTAGATTACTATCTTACCTAATAATAGACAAACATGTAAATTGACCGTTCCTCTACTACACTCACAGCCAATCAGGAGTGAGTATGCAAATTAACCTGACAAAGATGGAAGGTTAATTTGCATATGCAGGCACAGAGTGACCGGCCTGGGTGGAATGCCTGCTATGAGGGGGAGGGAGGGGAGTGGAGGGAGCTATAGGAGCGGTGCTCTGGCTGGGAGCAAAGACGTGGTGGCTCCCAGGCGGCCAGAGAGCGGGGCTTGGTGGCTTCCAGGTGGCCTGGGAGCAGGGACTTGCCGGCTTCCGGGTGGCCATGAGCAAAGCCAGGGGAAGGAAGGCCTATTCTTGCACAAATATCTTGCAAGGGGCCTCTAGTTAGAAATAAAATTAATTGTTTATAATGGAGTTTAGTACTGTAACAAGCTGATGCATTCTCCCTTAAAACTTCCAATGTTGTCTTTTAATTGCTAAAAATATATCACTAATAAAACATAAACAGAAATCATTATTAAATACAAAGACTTTAAAAATCATTGTATTGATAAAACTATTATGTATATGAACATGATCAAAGTAGAAATATTCAAACTCATTCTTGTATAAAACTAACGAATAAATATTTGTTTAATATATAGTATATGCAGGTGTACTCAGCATTTAGAATGCAGTAGTAATAAGATAAAGAATCTCTTTTGTGTTACTTCCTTCCTAGTGGGGGAGAAAGACAATAAGCAAACAAAATTAGGAATGCATGCTGCATATATAAAATACAGTGCTGTAAAGAGAACAACATGCTAACAGTTTGGACAGGGTGGTCAGATAAAAACCTCAAGGAGGGATGCACAATGAGGTTCTCAGAGGCACAGTTTATAGAATAATATAAACTGAAAACCACCTCAACACCATCAACATTGGGAATAATAGATCAATTACAATATGTCTATATAATGCAGTACAAGAAAAACGATATATTTAGTAAAATTAAAAAAAAATTCATGATATATGGTTGAATTAAAAATTGAGAATGCTTGGGCAAGGGTAACAAAAGAAAAAAAAAAAACAAATGGGACGACATCAAAGAAAAAGTTTTTGTACATCAAAGGAAACCATCAACAAAATGTAAAGACTATCTACTGAATGGGTGAAGGTATACACCATATATTTAAACACCAAAAAACAGAAAAACAATACATAAAACACAATTCAATACAAAAATGGGCAGAGGAGTTGCATAGACATTTCTCCAAAGAGAACAAATAGGTGGCCAACAGACATATGAAAAGATGTTCAACATCACTAATCAGAGAAATGCAAATTAAAACCATGGTGAAATATCACCTCACACCTGTCAAAATGACTACCACCAATAAATCAACAAACCAGGATGTGGAGAAAAGGGAGCCCATGTGCACTTTTGGTAGAAATGCAGGTTGGTGCAGCCACTATGGAAAACAGTGTGCGTGTGTGTGTGTGTGTGTGTGTGTGTGTGTTGGGGGGGGATGGTGTCCTAAAAAAATTAAAAACAGAACTACCTTATTACTCAGTGACTCCATGTATGTGTATATATACAAAGAAAACAAAAAACACTAATTTGAAGAATATATGTATCCCTATGCTCATTGCAGCATTGATTACAATAGCTAAGCTATGGAAACAACCCAAGTGTCCATCAATAGACAAGTAGATAAAAAAATGGTGCTACATATACACAATGGAATATTACTCAGCCATAAAAAGAGTAAAATCTTATCACTTGTGACAGCATGGATGCACCTAGAGGGTATTTTGCTAAGTGAAATAAGCCAGTCAGAGAAAGACAAATACCATTTGATTTCACTTACATGTGGAATGTAAATTAACTAAATTGAAACAGACTCATAGATACAGAGAAAATACTCATTTTTGCGAGGGAAGGAGCGTTGCGGGGCTGAGTGAAAAAGGTGAAGGATTAAGAAGTACAAATTGGTAGCTACAGTCACAGGGGTTTAAATTAAAGCATAGGGAATATAGTCAATAATATTGTAATAACTATATTACAAGTGGGAACTGGAAATATCAGGGGAACACTTTATAAAGTATATGATTTTCTAACTACTATGCTATACACCTGAAACTAATATTAATATTGAATGTACACTGTAATTGAAAAATAAAATTTAAATTAAAAAAACTTTAAAAAAGAAAAATATAGACTTAAATAGTAACATTAAAAATTTGAGGATGCCAACTGTTACATGGAGTATGATAATTTGTATGTAAAAATAGTGTTAATTTCTATGGCTTCATACATATGTCAATACATAAGTGGAAGCCTGAAATTATACATAGCAAAATATAAATAGGAGTGATTTTGGGGAGATGGGTGGCTGTGGAAATCCAAAGGTGGTGATGATTAATGGTGCCTTTTGCCTTAGCAGCTGTGTTTTAAAATTTAACAAGTAGAAAATACTCATGTATTACTTTTCTAATTAATTACTAATTTAAAGGACATACCTCAATGTGGGGTTGCAAGGAACAAGAAGATATAAACCAAAGAACTTATATACTTACTAGTGGCCCAGTGCACGAAATTTGTGCACGGGGCGGGGGGTGTCCCTCAGCCCGGCTTGCACCCTCTCCAATCTGGGACCCCTCGAAGGATGTCCTATTGCTGGTTTACAGGGATTGGGCTTAAACTGGCAGTTGGACATCTCTCTTGCAATCTGGGACTGCTGGCTCCTAACCATTCACCTGCCTGCCTGCCTGATTGCCCCTAACCACTCTGTCAGCCAGCCTGCTTGCCCCAAACTGCCCCCCTGCTGCTGGCCTGCTCACCCCCAAATGCCAACCCCACCAGCCTGATCACCCCCAACAGCCCCCGTGCCAGTGTGCTTGCCCCCAACTGCCCCCTGCTGGCCTGCTTGCCCCCAACTGCCCCCCTGGTGGCCTGCTCACTCCAAACTGCCCCCCTGTACTGATCACCCCCAACTGACCCCCACTGATGGCCTGCTCGCCCCCAAATGGCCCCCCTGTTGGTCTGCTGACCCCCAACTGCCCCTGCCCCCGCCAGCCTGATCACCCCCAACGTCCCCCCCCCCACCGGCCTGATCACCCACAATTGCCATCCCATCCTGGCCTGATCACCCACAACTGCCCTCCACTCTTGGCCTCTAACTGCCTCTACCTCAGCCCCGCCACCATGGCTTTGTCCAGAAGAACTTCTGGAAGGTCTTCTAGAAGGTCTCCCAGTCTAATTAGCATATTACCCTTTTATTAGTATAGATAGAGGCCTGGTGCATGGGTAGAGGCCAGCTGGTTTGCCCTGAAGAGTGTCCTGGGTCAGGGTGGGGGTTCCCTTGGTGCATGGGGAGGTCTGGGTGAGGGGCTGATGGCTGTTTTCAGGCTGGCCATGCCCCCTGGCGACCCAGGCTCCCAGCCCCTCCTTTTTTTTTTTCTCCAGCCCCTCCTGGAGTGGCGGCCAGGGCAGGCGGGAAGCTTGGCTTCCTCCATTGCCAGGGGCAACCCAAGCCTCCTGCTTGCTCCAGCTCTGTGGCTGTTGCTATCTTTGTTGGGTTAAATTGCATACTCGTTCCTGATTGGCTGGTGGGTGTAGCAGAGGTATGGTCAATTTGCATGTTTCTCTTTTATTAGTGTAGATATGCATAACCCATGGACATGGGCAATAGAGTAATGAAAATCTAGGGGAGTGAGTAGGGCCTGGGGGGGGGGAAGAAAATGGAAGATATCTGTAATACTACCCTATCTAATAAAAGAGTAATATGCAAATTGACCATCACTCCAAGACACAAGATGGCCACCCCCATGTGATCAAAGATAGCTGCCCCCATGTGGACACAAGATGGCTGCCACAATCTGGCCTGCAGGGGAGGGCAGTTGTGGGCAGTTAGGGGTGACCGGGCCAGCAGAGAAGGGCAATTAGGGGAGACCAGGCCTCCAGGGGAGGCATTTGGGAGGAGGGAAGGCCTGCAGGGGAGAGCAGTTGGGGAGACCAGGCCTGCAGGGGAGGACAGTTAGGGGTGACCAGACTGGCTGGGGAAGGCAGTTAGGGGTGACCAGGATGGCAGGGGAGGTCAGTTAGGGGCAATCAGGCCAGCTGGGGAGCAGTTAGGCATCAGATCAGGCTGGCAGGGAAGTAGTTAGGGGGTGATCAGGCTGGCAGGCAGAAGCGGTTAAGGGCAATCAGGCAGAGGCAGGCGAGAGGTTGGGAGCCAGCAGTCCTGGATTGTGATAGGGATATCTGACCGCCCATTTAGGCCTGATCCAGGTGGGATCGGGTCTAAATGGGCAGTTGGACATCCCTCAAGGGATCCCAGATTGGAGAGGGTGCAGGCTGGGCTGAGGAACACCCCCTACCCCCATGCACGAATTTCACGCACAGGGCCTCTAGTCAATAAGAAAAAATATATTTTAAAAAGACAGGCAATTTGATAACTTAATCCAAAATTAAAAGACAACTTCTAATTTCAACTTTATTACTACAATCTTGAAAACATCATTTAAGTCAGCCCTTTTCTGTATAAAAAGAAGTAGCCTCATTTCATTATTAACTATATACTTGGAGAACTTACATTCAAAGTTAAAATCATTGCATTGATAACACTATTGTGTATATGAACATGATCAAAGTAAAAGAACAGATGTGAAGAAAAGAAATAAAGTGGTCTTAACCTTAATTGTTTAAAACTAACCCAGAAAAATGATTTATTGATGAAACAGTCTGGTAAAAAGTGTGATAGGACAGAAGTTTTGTCTCAGTGGAAAGCTTTTGATCACTTTTCAGATACATCAAGGAAACATGAACTACACTTATCTCTTGAGATAACCTGCTTTGAAAGGAAGCTGAACATTCCTCCTCTCACTGAATAGTTTTCTTCAATGACAACTTAGAAGTTAAATTTTGTAAAACTAAGACATGTTCTGTGCAATGCATAAGAGTCATGTTATCAGCAGAAGTTAGAGAAAATAGTGTGTGATTGATTCCGGCATTAAGGCTGACCTCAAACACCAATCTTAATATATAAAGAGGTAATATGCAAATTAGGCTGGGACACTAACCAGACAGGAGGAGGTTGTGCGCACAGGTGAGGACTAGAGCGGAGATGGAGACAGAGACAGGGGGCCTGCCCGAGCTGGCACGGCAGCTCCGGCAGCCCGGAGTGGACACAGGCAGGGAGGCTGGGAGGAGGGCCTGGGGCTGGCTGAGCCGCTGCACCAGCTGGGGCAGCTCCAGAGCGGACACAGGCAGCGGGGCATGGGAGGCCTGGGGTGGAAGTCAGGCGCGGGTCCGGCCGCCCGCAGCGCCGGTGCAGCCTGACTCCCACGGCAGCCCGGGGTGCCTCCTCACACGGCGGGAGGCAGGGCGCCTCCTCGTGTGATTTCAATTGCCCACTGGATCTCTAGTTGTGTAATAAATGAAACTTAACACCTTAGACAATCTGAGAAAGGAATCAAGAGAGGTCCAAAACAGGGGAATGCTGTTTCTCCTCGCAGCATCTCTTTAACATCCCTAAAGGTCTTTTGGAATAACTAACGTTTTCTCCTGTTCAGGAAACACACTCTGTGCACTAAACGGATAATAAAAAAGAAATCAAAGTTGGTTGTTATCATGGAGATGTGCAAGTGGCTATAATCAGGAATTTAAGATGGCATATTTTTCTTAAGTAGAAAACATTCAATTAGATTTTTGTAGCACTTTATTCTTCTTTTGACTAAACAGCATACTAAGCAGTGCCTTATAATATACTGCCAAGTCTTCCCTGGCTCCTGGTAAAGAAGAAAGCTTGCAAAAAGTTTACTACCATGAGTTTCTCTATGGGGTTTCAAAATGAAAAAATACTGACATCAATGAAGAAACCAAGTTCATATTATCACCAGGGCAATCGGGATTCCCCTTATGGCACTAAGGTTCATAGAAGAGCATCCCTAGAATATCAGAATCTATAGCAAAAAATACACTTAATATCATGGATTTTTCAGACACAGAAATAGTGTAGTTTAAATTGTATCAGTATCCGAGGAATGAGCACATGGCCGGTAGGTTTGCTCTTTACCTAGAAATTCTAAGAATGTCCCTCTTCTAGAGCCCCCAATAATTAATGGTGAGAGGCAAGTAATATTATAAAACTTCAGCTCTAGATCAGATTTAGGGTAAAAAACACTGGAAAAATTTTGGAATACATAGAAGCCAACAATATGGTACCCTTTCTGACAGCATATTGCATGGTAGCATTCACTTTTGGGATTCATTGATATTTATCTCCCCTCCATACAAAATAAAATAAAACCTGGCTAGTACACTGCAAGGAAGTTACGTAAGTATTCAAAGTATAGGAGTCTAATGAAGACTTACTTATGGATTTTTCTTCTCTTTGAGACATTAAAATGTATAGAGTTGCCAATGAGATTAAATTATTTTGACCAGATATATTGTAATTACTCATACAAACAAAGAAATACATGGAAGAATTACTCATCCTTATTTATTTTAATTATTTTCTTTTGTCTTCACGAGTTCGTAAAATAAATAAGAAAATTAAAATGTCACTCAAAGTTTTTACAACAAAACAATTTGGAAGGGATGTATAAATATTGCATTACTGTGATAATAGATTCAAGGTCATGCAAGCAATGTATTGCATAAATGACCACAGAGATTGCTCTTTTATTCTACAGTGCTAAACTGAATTACTAGGCAAAATGTTGAAGCAGCATTTGAGCTTCTATAATTTTAAAATATTAGAGCTTTTAAAAGATCCTCATGGAATTCGCATCACAACATGCCTTACACATTAGGTAATGCAATTCTATCTTGGGACGCAACCCGATGGCATCGTCACACACAAACACATTCATCATGCTGTCCTACACATTCAAAAAGGAGAATATTTCCCCTCTGAGTTAACACATCTCCCACCACATTATCATATTCCTGTTGACTAGCAGGCAGCCAAAATAGCTCAGTGTACTTTGAATATTTAGACCAAAGAAATGTAAGAAAACAGCTGTCACTTACGTTTTTGAGTCATCCCATAAGACACAATAGGGATTCAAAGTACCCTAAAAGTAAACAGAGGAATAAATGTATCTTGAGTACATACATCAAATATTATAGGATTGTGTGAAATGCAAACAGAATGGCAGATTTCTTATCTTGCAGTAAGGTACTTTAAAGATTCCACCTCTATTTTGTTTTGTATTAAAATCTGCATATCCTTTCTTATAGATTTGGTGACCCAGATTATGAAATTCTTTTCATGAAAATAATTTATTCCACATATCATAACTCATATTTAGTTGTTTTGAAAATTGAAAGTGATACTCTCATTTACCACAAGGTTCATATTTTGATGATTTCTATTTCATTTTTTTCTCTAAAATATTAATTGCTGAATTGTTTCCTTTAAGCAGACCACTTCCTCTGCAGTCTCTCTTTGGTCAGCTTCCTAGAGGCAAGAGATGGTTGCATTGGTTGTCCATGCCCAGGGAGACTGTAGACTTGCAACACCTTCTTAATCAACAGATCATAATTATATGGGATCACATCTAATGAAACTCTGAGAAAAAGTGCTAACTTTTTATTCGGTTTAATAATTATGTATTTAATAGCTACCATGATTTTCGGGATGACAAAATGAGTTTTCCACACTGAATTCCAAGGAAGTACTTTAGTTTTTGTTGTTATTGCGGTTTTATTTCTCTCTCTCTTTTAACAAAAATCTTCATTGTTGCCTGGCCATGGTGGCTCAGTGGTTGAGCGTCCACTTATGAACCAGGAGGTCAAAGTTCAATTCCCGGTCAGGGCACATGCCTGGGTTGTGGGCTCGATCCCCAGTGGGGGGCGTGCAGGAGGCACCCCATCAATGATTCTCTCTCATCACAGATGTTTCTATCCCTTTCTCCCTCTCCCTTCCTCTCTGAAATCAATAAAAATATATTCAAAAAAAACTTCATTGTTGAAAGTATTACATATGTCCCTTCCTATCCCACCCCCACCCCCACCCCAGGCCTCACAGACCTTCATCACTCTATTGTCTGTGTCCATGATTTATGCATATATGCATACAATTTCTTTGGTTGAACCCCCTCTCCTCGTCACATCTTCCCTTTTATTTTTATTGATTTTTAGAGAGAATGGACGAGAGAGGGAGAGAGAAAGAGAAACATCAATGTGAGAGCAGAACTTCGATTGGCTGGCTGCCTCCTGCACAAACCTAAAGCCTGCAACCTGGGCATGTGCCCGAACAGGGAATAGAACCAGGAACTTCCTGGTGCACTGGATGATGTCCAACCAACTAAGCCGTACTGGCCAGGCCTGTACTTTCTGTTTTGAAAAGAACTAATTCTTGTAAAGTATTATTTCCTGTCTGCCGGTCCACATCCATTGGGTCTTATATTGCCCTTTGAGCTTAATAATTCTTCCTCTACGTGATATCTTTAGATATCGGCAGATCCAATCATACCCCTGAAGAGTCTTCTCCTCTCTGTTAAACATACTCTGTTGGTTTCAAGTTCACTTCACTCATTTCCTGGAGCACACACTATAAAGGTAGTTAGAGGAACCATCCACTTGTGTCCTGCTTGTACAGAACAAAGCAGGACTATTGCCTCTCCAATTTTGAATAATGCAAGATAAGACAGTGTCAGGTATTTTGGTAGCCTCTTCCTGAGCTTCACAGGTATCACCCACATTTACAATCTCTTAGGAGCTTTCTGAATCCTGATTTGGACAGCCCACACACTCACTATTGCTTCCAAACTTTGTTTCATTACAGGACTAAGAAACAAACATGATATATGTCCTCAGCCAGCCAAGTCATTGATAAAATGATGAATAGGCCAAGGCAAGTAAAAGTTACAGTCCTGAAACGGGCTGCTGGGTCCTTCCCACAGGTGGATACGCTCCCCAGTGTTAGCCAGCCGTGAGCCTGCCCCATTCCGCAGCTTTGTGCACATGCAGGTGGTCACTGGGGTATGTGTGGCAAAGCAACATCTTTAAGAAAGTCTAGGCAGGCTTTTTGTGAAATGTCGCACTTCGTAAGGGCTGCTTTCGGGGTCCATTCTAGGATTCCACTGGAAATGAAAAATTAAGCTCACTATTTTAAAATCTGTAAAATCTACCCCCATTTTATTCATTATTCATTGGGACTGGGGCATTTGACTAACTCCAATATTTTAGCGCCATTACCATTTTCCAAAATCCTTCAAAAAAAGTAGATATTCTGCTTTTTACCAAGTGCTCATACCCTTTAACTATACTCTTAGAGCATAAAAACACACCCTGATAAAGGTTATAGTCTTATGGATGTTGATAAGGAACATGCATACAGAATGTTGATATCACAATACAAGTGATACGCTCATATAAATGTCACCAGTCATACTTTATTGTGTAAGGGACAGAGCATCAGGGCCTGTGTTGGTCAGAGTGAGTTTCATGGAAGCCGCGAGTCCCTATCTGGATCTTACAGGAGGCACAGATATGCATGTTCTAGGGAAGGTGAGAGGAATGGTATTTCCTACTGGCTTCTTCCTCGGTTCTATGAGACCCTATCTAGTTTTACCTGAAATAATATAGCTTGTGGCTTCCTAAGAAATCTTTAGCATAGCTACAATGTTGTATCAAAGTTATGCTATGTTTATCTAGAGATTTGTTCAAAAGAGCTCAGAGCACAGTATAGAAGATAAATTACACTTGGGGTATCACAATGAGGGATATGGGGATATACGCTTCATGGATGTAGAAACTAAGTGTAGGTGAAGAACTTGAGATAACAGATCCTCTAAATCCAGTTCACTTCTCTTTTTTTAAATTTCTTTATTGATTAAGGTATTACATATGTATCCTTATCCCCCCATTACTCCCCACCCCCCCACTCATGTCCTCACCCCCCTGTTGTCTGTGTCTATTGGTTAGGCTTATATGCATGCATACAAGTCCTTTGGTTGATCTCTCCCCCTTCACTCCACCCAACCCTACCTTCCCTCTGAGGTTTGATGGTCTGATCGATGCTTCTCTGACTCTGGATCTGTTTTTGTTCATCAGTTTATGTTGTTCATTATATTCCATAAATGAGTGAGATCATGTGATATTTATCTTTCTCTGACTGGCTTATTTCACTTAGCATAATGCTCTCCAGTTCCATCCATGCTGCACTTCTTTTAGTAATGCCTGAGTTAGAGCAACTTAAATCTCTACATGAACCAATACCGGGTTCTGATGATAAGATTAACATTTCAAAATTAGAGTTCATAACAGGTTATAAAAAAAGAAAATAATTTAGAAAAAATATTATATGAACTTAATTGTTGGGATATCCCTTTATTTTTTACTCCTCTAAGGAAACTGATTTCCACTTTCAGATGAAAGTATAAAGATGGGAAATACTTTTACTCTTATCCCATGCCTTTTTCAGACCTTAGTTTTATCCTCTACCTTCCTCGCCCCTCACCTCTTAGATGCTTCTTTCTCTTTCTGTCTGTGAAAATTTGAAAAACATCCACGTGAGAAAATTATAGGCTCCATGATGTACCACTCAATCTTGTGTTTCTCTATACATCTGGGACCTAAACAACTGGCAGACACCGCTCTGTGCTTTGTGAATATTCATTCTAGTACAGTCACTAATATGTAGGCCTGTGAGCTGAGTCAATTATTTAAACATTCCAGTTTAGAAAAATAAGTAGAGAAATCTTAGTATGTGGATAGAGCACTCACTTGAGGAATAGAAGAACGTGAGGTGGGACATAAAATAAACAACGATGAATTAATTCTAAACATAAAAAAATCTAGCTAAATGACTCTGGCTGGGAAACCATTTGTAAAATATTTCTCAATGGTACTCTACTGCAAGATCTGTACAAGGAATTTACAGGAAATCAATAACAGGAAATGGTGAGCTCAAAAGAGAGCTGTAATCAAATACAATGACATAAGCAATAGTTAAATAGGCAAGCTATAGAAGTGGATTTAAGTAATGCAAGAAAAATATCTTCAGGTAAATGAGAAAAGTGGGATAAAGAAGATTAATTTACAAAACTGTCAATGAACACAAAATATTAGAACTTCATGTATTTGAAAACTCTGAAAAGGTTATGCTATTCTTGGAAAACTCATTTATTGGAGGAAAAAGTGTTTGTTTGTTTTTCTCTTGACTCTATCCAAAATAGCAGTTTAACTCCTGTTAAACATTTTTACTCACCAGCTTTTAAGCACTTAAAAACTATACCATGACCCAAATTTCCCAATTACTATAAATGTTTGACACACTATTTTCAAGTGTCTTTAACTGTTTTTTGCTATTTTATTTCTCTGTTTTGACATCAATCAAACCAATATATCCATTTAACAGTACAATACATCACTAAGTTTGGCAATATATTTCTATGGGTGGTTCTCTCTTTTTCTTTGGTCTGCATAACTTTTCTTTTTTATAATGGAGGATTTGGCTTCCTTTCTAGTTCAATCTCAGTGATTTCAGAAAGATATTCATAAGCAAATTCATTTTCTTCCTTCAAAACTATCTTCTGATTCTTTTTTTCTTTTCCCTATGGAATACTTTAAATATAGCTCATGATGATAGATTATTCTCACAAATCAATGAAGTCAGAAAGGAGAGCCAGGAAGATGATCAAAACAAGTTCTTTCATTAATTTACTCATTCATGTAAAAATCACTTAGTAAACACCTATTATATTCCAGGTGCCCTTGGAGCCACTGGTAACACAACATTGAACAAAACAAAATCCTGTCTTATAGACTGTACCTTAATGAAGAGAGCAGAGAGGGAGACAAAAAAACATAAACAAGTATGTAAATATCTAATACTAGTGACCTGGTGCACGGATTCATGCACATTGAAAGGGAAATAATTAGAAGAAAGATTTTAATATTGCTATTTGCCCTTTCTCCCTCAGTGCCTGGGAGCCAGGTGGTGGCCCCACCCCCTGCTGGGTGATCGGCAGGGTGATTGGGCCCTACTTGTGCCCACCTTGGCATGGCACCACCCGCTCACCTGCTCCACCATCCCGCTGTGATCCCACTCTCATCAGGGCCCATTGGGGCCAGCAGCACCTCCACTGCCGCCTGCTGCCAGCACCACATTGCCAACACCTGCCATGTTCCGTGCTGCCCCCCTGGTGGTCAGCGGACGTCATAGCGAGCGGTTGAACTCCAGGTCTCGGGGTCACACTCCCGATCAAACCACCGCCCAAGGGGACAATTTGCATTTTAGGCTTTTATTATATAGGATGCTGGATGGTAACCTGTGCTATGATCTAAAGTAAGTCACACTGAGTAGGAGAGGCTGGGAAGTGAGTGATTACAATTATGTATATTAGGAAGGATTCACTAAGAAGATAATATTTGAGCAGAGGTCTGAAGGAAGGTAGTTACAGAGAAGCTAAGGGTAAAGTCACAATAAAAATGAATGAAGACCAAGTTTCTCTAATTATCCTTGGCATTTTAAAGTCCTGAATATATTTAATTTACATGCTATCTTAATTACACTCTTCCTATCTTAATGTTTTAAAAGTGTTTTCTCTGGATCTTCTCTAGAATCAGTGGGGATGCTTATTAAAAACTAGGGGCCCAATGCACAAATTCGTGCACCTTCAAAGAAATTGTGGGCCGCGAGGCTGTGTTGGGCACAGGGGTGGGTCTGGGCCCATCCTCTGCACCCCCACCCAGCCCCTCCTGCCGTGGCTCCCCGGTCGGTCCCCTGTCTGCCGGCATCCTGACACCACCACTCCCATGCGGTGACAGAGCTGGCCCTGTTCGCACCTGCTGTTATCGCAGAGGGATTGGGGCTGGTGCCAGCAGTGGGGTGTGAGTGGAAGCTGCTGCCTTGATCACCCCTCAGGAGCAGAGGGAGGTGGAGAAGCCCTCAGGGGAAATTAGGGCCAGCAGCAGCCGCTCACACCCACTGACGGCACCAAGCAATCAGGACTGGTGTCAGGTGCTGGCAGTGGGTGCGAGCAGGGCCGGTGCTAGCAGCAGGTGCGAGCACTGGGTGGGACCATGGTATGTGTGAGCAAAGAATTTTCAGTAACCATCAGAGGCTCACCATGATGACAGTGACCGGTGCCCCACCTTGGTCTGATACCCCCGCTCACCTACTCTACCATCCCACCACGGCCAACATCTGCCATGTTCTGCACTCTGCCACCTGCTGCCTACGCCCACCATGTTCTGCACATGCCCCTTTGGTCAGCGCATGTCATAGCAACCGGTTTTTCGGTTGTTCTGCTGTTTGGTCTATTTGCATATTAGCCTTTTATTATATAGGATACTAGATGCCCAGTGCATAAATTTGTGCACAGGTGGGGTCCTGTTGGCTCACTCCGATGGGTCCGATCGGGGCCAGGCTGGCCAGGGGGAGGGGCTGTAGGAGATTGGCCAGCTGGCCCTGCCCCAGATCAGGGTGTGGGGGGCAATTGAGGGCAGGGCCAGTTGGATTGAGGGGCCACAAGAGGTTGGCCGGCCAGTCCCACCTCCAATCAGGCTAGTTGGCCGGCCACAGTGCGCATCATAGCGACCAGTCATTCTGGTTGTTCCAGTTGCTTGGCTTATATATAGATAGATAGATAGATAGATAGATAGATAGATAGATAGATAGATTCCTTGGATCCATGAATTTTGAGATTAGGGCTAAACTAGGAACATGCAATTTACCCCTGCCACCTCCCCATGATTTTTATCCACATCAAATTTGGAGTACTGCTCAAAACTGAAATAACGTGGTTAATTTACTTTGTTTTTCTTCAACCTTTCAAATGCTTAGTGCTCATATGCCATAGTAAATTCTGAATCTGGAAACCTCTTAACTTTCTTGTAACTTGCATAGTCCTCTTGAAACAAAATACCTCCTTGTCTATAATGGTCAAGCAAATAAATTAACAAAGCATCTATAAACATGAAGAAGGGCAGGAACTTCATCATAACTATTTCATCATTTCCAATGCTCTGACTCAGATATTCCAAGATCATTCTTTCTGTCACTTTTATTTAATTGTACATTGACATTTTGAGTGTGGATGGGAGAAAGAATGTTCACTATACTATCTCTCTTCAATTTTCTAAATTTCAGACACAAAGGCATTATGTTAAAATGACCTGGATTTTGCTAAGTTTGTTCTCCCTTTATTTCTCCACTAAGGTTTAATTGTCATCTATAATAATAAAAGCAAAATATGCTAATTAGACTGGACAGCCAAATGACCTTCCGGACATCCTTCCGGACGACCTTCTGGACGAAGCCAGGGCTGCGAGGGCTGAGCCCTGTGCACGAATTTCATGCATTGGGCCTCTAGTTATTATAAAAATGCACAGATAGGTTTTAGGAATTACTCAAGAACAGGTTCAAAATGACTGACATGACCTGCAAAAGACTAATTTATATTCTGTTTATAATTCTCATATTATTTGAGAAAACACAATTTAAAAAATCTGAGGAATGATTGCTAAGGGAAGTAAGATCTTACTAGATGTATATTTTTCTAAGGTCATATCTATGACATCATTAAAAGCTGAGCAATGAGAGGGAACCCTTTTTAGGTTATGGCTCAACCTATAAACAGCTTCATAGTCCCTACAAGTGTGATACACCTCCCAAGGAAATGGTACACTTGAAAAAAGATACAATATGAAACTCAACAACAAGAAATAGTCTATTGAATGTTCTCTAACCCTCTTTGCAAGGTTATGGTAAGTATTGTTTCATATTTTAGTATTTTAAAATAACTTTAAGAAGAACAAACATGGGTCTTTGTTTTTGAGGGGATGACTGGTAGGTATATGAAGTATAAGAGCCTCACTGAAAATGCAGTACTGTGTTCTTACTTTATAGGAATATGGATGGAGATATGGAATTTTTGAATAGATCGCAATGGGAAGGAATCAAACCAAGGAGATGGAAAAGAAAGAGTTGGCTTTAACATTTATAGCAGAATGGTATGAAGGCCATCAAAGTGAGAAGTGCTCAACATTGTTTATCAGGACGAGTCACATTCCTGTTACCTAGCTCTTCTCCAGGAGTTGGCAGCTGTTTAATTAGAACACGAAGAGAGGGCATGTATTTACTTCAGCTTCTGCTATATGGTTACTCAGTAGCTCCTATTAACTAGACGTCACTATTTTTGTGGATGGATAACAGCTTGCTTCTCTCATTTCTGAGATATATCACTAACCTGAATATATATTATTTTTAGATGGATACTTTCCTTTTGACATATGAGAAACAGTAAAAAAATAGAACCACTATCAGTAATTACTCATATGTTTACCCTGCAAAGAAAATCATTGCCTCCTCATGTATGTCTTACCCATACATATGGGTAAGACATACATATGGGTAAGACATACATGTGGAGGCAATGATTTTCCATCATTCCTAACAATGGCTGCACAGGAATCTGGTGCACCTCTCAACAAAAAGAATGGGACAAAACTCTCTACATATTTTCTTTGTGTTGAAGTGCAACATAACTTTAAGAAATACCTAAATAACTAGATACTTTATGTGTACAATATACACCCTAGGTCAGTGATGGTGAAACTATGACACGCGTGTCAGCACTGACACACATAGCCATTTCTGATGACACGCGGCCACTGAGGCGGCCGCATGCCGAGGATGAACATTTGCTGCTCCTGAGGATGAAACATTTGCGAAATAATGTTTTTTCCTCAAAGTGACACACTACCCAAGTTATGCTCAGTTTTTTGGCGAAGTTTGACACACCAAGCTCAAAAGGTTGCCCATCACTGCCCTAGGTATTTTCTTTTTACAGCCAAGAGGATAAAATAATGTGTCTTAAGAATACTTCCACGGGGTTGTTGTAGAGACAAGGGCTGGCAGAGTGTTTTTCACTGCTCCAGTCCAGTAGCTGCCAGCAGAGTTCTGCTAAATTGCTTCAAGAGTACAACATGTCTGTAAATATCAGAGTTGTCCCTGGACTTCAACACCTGGTTCCACAAGGCACTTCCGTGGCTGCACAGGTGATACCATCCTATGGCTTCCTATAATTTTTCCCAATATCTACTTCCACTTTACATGGCCATTCCCACTGTCTGGTCATTCCTTTAATCAGGCTCCTAAAATGCTGGTATAATAATCAGCAGGACAAAATGTAATCTCTAGTTAGTAACTGATTTTTATTGAACAATGTATCATTAGTATTATAATATATCTGATTCAAAATGGCACTATTAATGTATACAATTAGTACCTTCATGATCTAAAAATGAATTTTGCAATGCAGGGTTATTACTTTTCTATTGCCGCTGTTATGAATTACCATAAATGTAGATGCATAGAGCAACACAAATTTATTATCTTGCAGTTTTTGTAGGTCAGAAGCCTGGGTGTCTGCTCAAAAGATTAACGAGGCTGACATCAAAGCATTGGCAGAACTGCACCCCTTTCTGCAGGGCCTGGGGAATAAATCCATGTTCAGGCTCATTCAGGTCTCAGCAGAATTCAGTTCTTTGCAGTTGTAGGACTGCCGCCACATTTGCTCCCAGGTGGGCCACCAGCGGTGTCTTCAGCTTTTAGAGGCAGTTTTAGACCATGTCCCTTTGCTTGTGCCCCCTCCCTACATCTTTACTGTAAGCAATGGCAGTTGATTCCTTTCCCTGTTTCTCTCTGACCATAGCCATAGAGAAAGGTTATCCACGTTTAACGGCTCATGTGATTAAACTGGACCTACTCAGATAATCTAGGATAATTTTTCCATCTCAGTGTCCTTTTAAAAAATATTTTATTGAATTTATTGGGGTTACATTGGTCAATTAAATGTTCCAAGTGTACAATTCTATAATACATCAACTGTATATTGTATTGTGTTCACCACTCCTAGTCTAGTCCCTTCTCATCACCATTTATCCCCCTTTACCCTTTTCTACCTACCCCCACCCACCTTCTCTCTATTAATCACTGTATTGTTGTCTATGTCTGTGAGGTGTTTGTTTGTTTGTTTAATCCCTTCACTTATTTCATCCATCCCTCAACCTCTCCCCCAACTAAACTGTCAGTCTTTGCTCTGTATCTATGAGTCTGTTTCTATTTTGTTTGTTTATTTTGTCCATTAGATTATACACATAAGTGAAATCAAATGGTACTTGTCTTTCTCTGACTGGCTTATTTCACATAGCATAATACCCTCTAGGTCCATGCATGCTGTCACAAAAGGTAAGATTTCCTCCTTTTTTATGGCTGAATATTAATCCATTGTGTAAATATACAGCTTTTTTATCCACTCATCTAATTATGGGCACTTGGCTGCTTCCAAATCTTGGCTATTTTAAATAGTGCTGCAATAACCCTAAGGGTGCATATATTCTTTTTAATCAATGTTTTGGATTTCTTCAGATATATTCCCAGAAGTGGAATCACTGGATCAAAAGGCATTTCTGTTTTAATTTTTTGAGGATACTCTATATTGTTCTCCATAGTGGCTACACCAATCTGCATTCCCATCAATAGCACATGAAGGTTCCCTTTTCTATACATCCTCACTACCATTTGTTGTTTGTTGATTTATTGATGACAGCCATTCTGACAGGCGTGAGGTGATATCTCATAATGGTTTTAATTTGTATTTCTCTAATGATTAGCAACATTGAGCAACTTTTCATATCTATTGGTCATTTGTATGTCCTCTTTGAAGAAGTGTCTATTTAGGTCCTTTGTCCATTAATTCAATTGCATTTTTTGTTTTATGATGTTGAGTTGTTTGAGCTCTTTATAAATTTTGGATATTAACCCCTTAGTAGATGTGTAATTGGCAAATATGTTCTCCCATCCAGTGTGTTGTCTTTTCATTGTGTTGATGGTTTCCTTTGTTGTGAAAATCTTTTTAGTTTGAAGTATTCCAATTGGTTTATTTTTTTTCTCCCCCCACCCCCTGCTCAGGGTGATACATAAGAAAAAACATTGCTATGAGAAATGTCTGAGATTTTACTGCCTATATTTTTTACTAGAATTTTATGGTTTTGAGTCTTACATTTAAGTCTTTAACTTATTTTGAGTTTATTCTTGTAAATAGTATAAGGATGTAGTCTAGCTTCATTTTTTTTTTTGTATGTACTTGTTCAATTTTACCAACACCATTTACTGAGTAGACTGTTTGTTCCAAGATGTTAATTCATAGCAATACAGGCCTACCTCATGAAGTAAGAAAAATCTGAAATAATCTAAACTTACACCCAAAAGAACTAGAAAAACAACAACAAACACCAGAGTAAGTAGAAGGAAGGAAATAATAAAGATTAGAGTGGAAATAAATAACATAGAGACTAAAAGAAACAACAGAAAAGATCAATGAAACCAAGAGCTGGCTATTTGAAAACATAAACAAGATTGACAAGCCTTTAGCTAGATTCATCATGAAAAAAGAAGAGAGGTCCCAAATAAATAAAATCAGAAATGAAAGAGGAGAAATAACAATGGATACCACAGAAATACAAAGGATTGTAAGAAAATATTACAATCAACTATATGTCAACAAATTGACAACCTGGGCAAAACTAAAAATTCCTAGAAGCATATAATCTTCCAAAACTGAATCAGGAAGATTCTGAAAATCTGAATAGACCAATTACAACTAATGAAATAAAAGCAGTAAAAACAAACAAACAAAAAACAAACAAACCAGCAAACAAAAGTCCTGGGCCAGATTGCTTCAGAGGCGAATTTTACCAAAGAGAGAACTAATACCTATCCTTCTCAAACTATCCCAAGAAATTCAACAAGAGGGAAGATTCCAAACTTATTTTATGAGGCCACCACTATCCTCATTCCAAAACTAGATAAAGACATGACAAAGAAAGACAATTATAGACTCATATCCCTGATGAACATAGATGAAAAATACCCTCAACAACATATTAGCAAACCATATCCAACAATACATTAAAGAGATCATACACCATGATCAAGTGAGGCTCATTCTGGGGAAGCAAGGTTGGTACAATATTCACAAATCAATAAACATGATACACCACATAAACAAAATGAAGAATAAAAATACATGATCATATCAACAGATATAGAAAAAGCATTTGACAAAATCCAGCACTCATTTACGATAAAAACTTTCAGCAAAATGGGAATATAGGGAACATACCTTAACATAATATGGGCCACATATGACAAGCCAATGGTCAACATAATACTTAACAGGCAAAAACTAAAATAGTTTTCCTTAAAATTGGGAGCAAGACATGGATGTCTGCTTTCACCACTCTCATTGAACATAGTACTGGAAGTTCTAGCCAATTTGAATAAAAGGCATTCAATAATGAACAACATAAACTAAAGAACAAAAACAGATCCAGAGACAGAGAAGCATTGATAAGACTGTCAAACCTCAGAGGGAAGGTCGGGGAGGGTGGGGGTAAGGGAGGGAGATCAACCAAAGGACTTGTATGCATGCATATAAGCCTAACCAATGGACACAGACAACAGGGGTGTGGGGGCATGCGTGGGGCGGTGGGAGGCAATGGGGCAATAAGGACACATATGTAATACCTTAATCAATAAAGAAAATAATAAAATAAATAAAAGGCATTCAAATTGGAAAGGAAGAAATAAAACTGTAATTATTAGCAAGTGGCATGATACTATATATAGAAAAACCTAAAGACTCAATATCATTACTTTTTATTTTTTAAGTATGTTTTTATTGATTTCAGAGAGAGGAAAAGAGAGAGAGAGAGAGAGAGAGAGAGAGAGAGAGAGAGAGAGAGAGAGAGAGAGAGAGACATCAATGTGAAACACTGATAGGCTGACTCCTGCAAGCCCCCTACTAGGGATTGCATCCTAGGCATGTACCTTGACTGGGAATTGAGCTGTGACCCCTGGTTCATGGGATGACACTCAATCAACTGAACCACACTGGCTGGGCATCAATGTCCTTATTTTTTAATCACATCTGCAAAGTCCCTTTTGATGTGTAACATAACATATTAACAGGTTCTGGGGATTAGGGTGTGAACATCTTTGGGGGCCATTATTCTGTTTACCATACAGGGATTGACAATCTACATGGACCAGAAGACCAATCTGGTCTGCTACCTATTTTTGAAAATAAAATTTATTGCAGAGTCACACCCATTTGTTTACATGTTGTCTATGGCTGCATTCACTCTACAACAGCATAGGTGAAAAGATGGGCGAGAAACAACTATGGCTCAGACACCTTACATACTTACTAAGCGATTCTTAACTGAAAAAGTTTGCTGAGCCCTTCTCCAACAACAGAATAATTATTCTAAATCTTTTTGAAGAATATTAGCTGTGTATTATGAATAAAAATAAACAATTTGAAATGTAATCAAGAAGAACGCTTACTGAAATTTAGGATACGCCCCCAAACAGCTGTAAGTAGAGAACAATTCTATCTCAGTTTCAGCGGCTGGCAAAGCCATCAATCTTCTTGTCTAGTTAGCATTTCATGACACTCCTTTAAAAATTACCAAGAGCTTTACACAAGCAAAATATCAGAAATCTCTTTCTTCCATATGGACAAAAAACAAGGGTAGAAAAGTAATTTTAAAAGTAAACATATGCATTCATATAAGCATAATCAATGGACAGTAGGGGCGGTGAGGCCATGTGCAGGGGGGTGGGAGCGGCTGGGGAGAGGTCAATGGGGGAAAAAGGAGACATATGTAATATTTTAAACAATAAATAATTTAAATTAAAAATAAACATAAGTAAAAGTAAAGGTATACAAACATCCTTTGTAGAAATTATAGATGCAATGCCTGGACTTTAAGCTTTGCCAAGTGATTTTTAATTTCTTAGGTTATTATCAGCCTTTGATATTCATACAAATACCCACTGATGAATGCTGGGATCTCTTTTCATTGCTTCTCATGCTTATCTAATGTTAACAAGCACATTCATTACAGTCTTCCATTGTGTTTCCCACGATTATTTACAAAGGCCATGGTTGGTGATTAATTTTAGTTTATGCACATAAAACAAACTCCTTAATTTGTTAGATTGATCCTATTCATCTGCAAGCAAATATGGCAAAAAATACACATTCCCACAAGTCCAAATTCCCATGAGATCTCTTATGAATATGAGCAATTTGAAAGTTATAATAAACCTGGTGCATTTTTTCAGTCCTGAAAGATAGCAGTATCACCCTAACAAGGCCATTGGAGTTGATGCTCACAAGAAGAAATAAAAAGAATGACAAAAAGATTAGACTGAAGAAACCGCAGGTCAGATAGTCCAATATATCTCTTCATAAGAAATGGGACTATAGAAAGACTTTTTATTTGGAAAAATAATGTGTATTACAGCTTGCAATGTTAATAAAGCACAAGATTACTAAGATAACTTATTCTTCTAACTCATTTTAAAGGGATATTATCCACCTTAAAAAGTCACAGCAGGTTCAGATCTGTCAGACCCAAAGCAGCCTAATGATGGGCATGTGTACATGTACATGTGTATTTGTATGTGTGTACATATTGAGCCACACTTGCCAGTGCTAACAAATTTGAAGCATACAAAGAAATAAATTCCATACTCAAAAGCAATGTTAAAATTATTTCCCAGGTTTCAATGCAGTGAGGAAATCATGGCTATTCTAAGGTTTGAGGAAGTAAATAATGTAGTGATCAAACACACTCTCCAAGTTAGAATTAGTATGGCAAAAGTAAGAAAAGACCTAATAGATTAATTATTAATTATGATATTTAAGTTATTGCTGAGAGATTTGGTATTTTCATTAAACAATTTAGGAAGCCTGAAGCATTTTAGTAAAAAGTGGTTTACAAAAAAGGTAATGGTCACTATTTATAAACCAAGGCTTTTTTTTTTTTTTTTAGGAAAAATCAGAAATTACAAAATAGGTTTTGTAAAACAGAATATGGTTATATATTCCATTATGTCATTCACTAAGTATATCAACTTGGGAAAATGACAATCACTTTATGCTTCTGTTACTTGCATGTAAAAGTCAACTTCATAAAAATTTTGCAAGGAATAAAAAAAACCTATGTGTATACAACACAGGAGACTGGTTTACATTAAGACTGGATTACTGGAAGTATCCTATATACCAGTTGTACTGGTTAATAATGCGGATTTTGTAATCAAAGAAAACACGATAATTTCAAGAGAAACATCAAAAGTGCTTTATTCAAAGTAATGTCCATCGCTAGCTACACATTTCCCCCATCTTTCAGGTAATTTGTGTATACCGTCCCAATAGAACTTTTCTTGTTTTGAGGCAAACCATTCAGAGACACAATTTTCCACTTCTTCGTACGTTTTGAAGTGCTGCTCAGAAAGTGTGTGTGCCATCGATCAGAACAAGTGGTAATCTGGAGGAGCAAGGTTTGGTGAATACAGCGGGTGGGTTAATACTTCCCAGGCAAGATATTTTAATGTGTCTTTAACTGGTTTTGAAGTGTGTGATGGTGCAACATCATGAAGCAAAATTACTTTGCCGTGCCTTCTGGATCATTCTGGTCATTTTACCATCAAAGCATGGTTCAAATTGATTATTTGTTGTCAGTAGCGATCAGTATTAACTGTTTCACCTGGTTTTAGAATCTCATAATACACCACACCTTCCTGATCCCACCAAACGCAGAGCATTGTCTTCTTTCCAAAGCCAATTGGCCTTGCAGTCGATGTTGATGGTTGACCTGGATCAACCCATGATTTTGTGCATTTGGGATTCTCAAAATAAATCCACTTTTCATCGCCAGTCACAATTCGATGCAGAAAAGACTTTCTTTTGTGCCATTGAAGCAACATTTTACTGATGACTTTTCGTTTTTCCATTTATCTTTCATTCAGTTGATGTGGCACCCATTTTCCTTCCTTTAAAATCTTTCCCATTGCTTGTAAACAATCAGAAATTGTTTGCTGAGCAACATTTAATCTTTCTGCAAGTTGTTTTGAGTTTGACACGCATCTTCATCCAATAATTCTTATAATTGTTGGTCTTCAAACTTTTTCAGTTGACCTAGACGTTCTTTGTCTTTCAAATCGAAATCATCACTTTTAAAGTGTTTAAACCAGCATTCACAAGTATCTTGAGCTGGAGCATGTTCACCATAAGCTTCCCAAAGTATACGATAACTTTCAGCAGCACTTTTCTTCAAAATAAAGTAATGAATTAAAACTTCCCACAAATGCTCCTTTTTTGGCATAAAATTTGACATTTTTAAGTGTAAGAATATCTATAATGTTAACACCTTCAGCAAATTTGACATATGAAGTTTTGAAGCTTGCTGTCAATACAACAAAATAGCATACATATCAAATTGCACATATATCAACATATGTGTAACTCCATCTATTGAAAAAAATCCGCATTATTAACCAGTACACCTGGTAATAAAAGCCTAATATACTAACTGTCCAACCATTCAAACATTAGACCAGTCGCTATCACGCACACCAAGGGGTGAACGCTCCAACCAGTTGGTTAGCTTGCTGCTGGGGTTTGGCAGATCGAGACTGGGTGAGATGGGCCGGACACACTCTAGAGCCCTCTCACGGTCCCTCCCAGGCCCCGATTGTGCACCAGTGGGGTCCCTCAGCCTGGCCTGCATCCTCTCACAATCCAGGACCCTTAGGGGGATGTCCGAGAGCCAGTTTTGGCCTGATCCCTGCAGGCCAGGTGGAGGGACCCCACCAGTGCACGAATCCATGCACCAGGCCTCTAGTTATCATATAATTACAAAAGCCATAACAGAAATCACCTTCCTTGCCCCTCCTCATTAATGACTTAAGTATTCAAAGTGATTAAAGGATAAGTAGATATTTTAAATTTCTAAAAGGACTGAAAAAAATGCAAAGAATTCCAGT
The DNA here is from genome assembly GCF_027574615.1 of Eptesicus fuscus. Classification (NCBI taxonomy): domain Eukaryota; kingdom Metazoa; phylum Chordata; class Mammalia; order Chiroptera; family Vespertilionidae; genus Eptesicus; species Eptesicus fuscus. The sequence continues at coordinate 31,138,486 of NC_072482.1, read as the reverse complement.
TGCAGTTGTATGGAGTTAAGAAAGGGTTCTTGTCATTCTGGAATGGAGTGTTTAGATTTAGATCATTGGAGCATCTAGGTAGTAATAAGGAGCCTTTTCTAACCTTTGAATTAGCACTTTGAAATGCTGCCCACCCATTCTTCTACTCTGGAGTAACCTGGAGTTAACTCCCCTTTGTCTTATGTTGAAAACTTCTATTGTTGCCTGCATATAGAGAGGGGCAAAAGTAGGCCTACAGTTGTGAGTATGTGAAACACAGAGTTTATTCTTATTTTCTTTCTTTATTCTTTCTTATTGAATTTACTAGAGGCCCAGTGCACGAACTTCATGCACTGGGAAGGGGGGGTGCCCTCAGCCTGGCCTGTGCCCTCTCACAGTCCTGGACCCCTCGCTCCTTACTGCCCACCTGCTTGCTGCTCCCTACCCCTTGGCTCGCTGCTCCTTAGAGCTGCTGCAGAGGTTCCCGCCACCCCAGCTGCACTCGCCAGCCATGAGCCTGGCTTCTGGCTAAGCAGCACTCCCCCTGGGGAAGCGCACTGACCACCAGGGGCAGCTCCTATGTTGAGCATCTGCCCCTTGGTGGTCAGTTCATAGCAACCAGTCATTCCACCGTTCAGTCGATTTGCATATTAGGGTTTTATTATATAGGATTGGGGTGACAATGGTTAATAAAACTATGTAGAATTCTAAAATAAATCATCTACATATTGTATTATGTGCTCACCAACCCAAGTCAAGTCTCGTCCCGTCACTACTTATGCCTTTTACATCCTCCTCTACTTTCCCTGACTCTTTCCTGCTGGTAATCACCATACTATTGTGTGTGATCTACAAAGTGTTTTGCTTAATTATTGTATTATTTTACATATAGATAATTGTAAACCTATATTTGTCCCAGCCTGTATAAACTATAAATACTGCCTGCAACTTAATGTATTTTTAACTTGATAATAAATGTATTTCTACTGGGTATTTAGGTGGTTTTAAAATAATTTGCTATCATAACTAGTTAAATAAGAATGCTGACACGTTTTTATTTCCTTAGAACAAATTCCTATATGTAAAATTGATGGTTAAAAAGTGAAACGTTTAAAAGGTTTTCAGAAAAATTAGAATAGTTTATTCAATAAGAATTTATAAAATTGCCTAATTTCTCTAAAATGTCACCAACTTTAGTATTGAATATAAATATTTTATATTTGACAGTTCTATGACAAAAATAGTAGCCAATGAGTATTTCTTCATCATTAATGTGGGTAAGTATTTTTTGGCATAATGTTATTTATTGCTTCTATTATTTCTTTGCAAGTTTATTCTTGTCTTTTGCTTCCTTTACTATTGGTAAATTATATATATAAATTTTTATTTGAGGTTTTATAAAAACTTTTAACATGATATACAAATATTTTGCTTGAAAAATATGTTGAAAATGTATTTTTTTCTGCCATTTATCTTTAAATGTTATATATTTTTTGTTTTGTCATTATATTTTTATTAGTGTTAAATTTTATATAGTAAAATATTCCTTTTCCTTATAATCTTTGCCTTTGATGTAGAATCCCAGAGAATATATGATTATTTGCCCATGTATTTTCCTAGCATTCTTATAATTCTTATTCCCAGGCTGCCAATTGCAAAAGTTTGCAGGGCAGCATTCTTATATCAAACCATAGTTATTGCTTTCAAATATTACTATCTCTAGAAGTTACATTAATGTATAGTAACTATCAAGGTTACTTACTTTTTTCAAGTGATCAAACAGTTATCCAAATAATAATAATTATTTTCACCACTGATATGATATGATTTCTGCATCAATTACTAACTTGGTTACTGGACTCTCCCTTTTGTCAACTGACCTATTCATTCTTGAGTCAGGAATATATATTAACATCTGGTTGTACAGCTTCCCTTAATTTTATTATTTTTCAGCATTCCTCCTTTTTTATTAGTCATTCCTTAAAAATAATTTGAGAGTCATATTGTCAAGCTCTAAAATACAGGGTGGGGCAAAAGTAGGTTTACAGTTGTGAGTACATGAAACACAACGTTTATCATTGTATTATTATTTATTAATTATTGTATTATTTTCTATATGAACAACTGTAAACCTACTTTTGCCCCACCCTGTATTAAATCCATGTATTTACATGGCAGTCTTCTCTACCTTGTGGTGAGACGTGTCCTTATTCTAATGATCTCCCCCATTGCCTAGCTCAGAGCCCAATAAAGATGTGTACACTGATAAAATATTTTCTATTATCTCAGATAAACTGAAGAAAATTTTATAATGAACAAAAGTGTAAAATAATATGGCATTTCATTTCTATAAATACATATCCTCATAACAAATTGCAACTCTAAAAAGCCTAGAATTGATTACTTAAATTTGATTCACCTATAAGAGAAATGGATTGTGAATTTAAACTTTCAGGTAATCTTTAAATGAATAGAATCCATTGATCTCAAGATAGATCAAACAGGTTTTTATTTTGTTTTGTTTTTTCTCCAGGAGACCAAATATTCTTATGGTCTTATTGGTTAAAACATGACTGGTAAAAGATAAATTCTACAAGCAAGTGAATAATACTTACATTAGACAAATGAGCTAGTTCTATCTCCAGGAACGAATCCGTTGTTTTGGGTTCAGGCCTTATTGTGACCACGATGATTTTGGAATTAACGACAGTATAATTTCTGAAACACAGTAAATAATGATTACAAGGAGTAAGGATTGATGACAAATATAAATTCCTACTGCTCAATACATGTTGGGATAGCATGTTAAATATATATATATATATATATATATATATATATATATATGGCAAACAGATTTAAAATATGATACTAAACTGCTATTCATGGAAAGAACAGTTCGTTTTTTGTTATAAACAAACCCTGTGTGGACTAGAACATTTTGGGAAGTGGGACTCTATTACTGACTGCTACCATTTTAGATGCAGGAAAGATAAAAAGCAATAGTGCTGACAAGCTTTTGATTACTTAAATTTGATTCACCTATAAGAGAAATGGATTGTGAATTTAAACTTTCAGGTAATCTTTAAATGAATAGAATCCATTGATCTCAAGATAGATCAAACAGGTTTTTATTTTGGTTTTTTTTTCTCCAGGAGACCAAATATTCTTCTTGCAAAGTGCTGCCTTGGCATTTAAGACCATGTCAAAATTCATTAAGATGAATTTGTGGTGTAGCATGAAAGCAAGTAGAGTTTAAATATAAATAAATGCTGTTGATAATTATTGACCATCATTCATTTCAGTGACAGAGATTTACAGGCCACTTCTTTATCTCGTTATGCTCAGTGTAAGGAACACATTTACCTTTCAAAATATTTTAACATCTATGGTTCACTCACAGAGAAGCCTTAAAGATAATTATATTTACAAACTACAAAAATTATACATAAATATAAACACATAAAGCTGAACCAACTCCTTCTTGCACATATAGAGTTTCACCCAACATTTAAAAAATTCTATACATGTACTATTATTTAGAGACTTAAAGATGTCATTGTACTCTTAGCTTTTTGAAGAAATATATTTCTTTCTGAGGAAATATATATATTGAATAAATATATATAAATATCTAGAATATATATAAATATCTAGAATATATTTTTTCAGCCCTACTTTTTGATTTGCTATAAACCACCTGCTTTTCTATAGAACATGTACAATTCTGGGAATTCATAACAGTTTTCAAAGACAAAATTATTCACTTTTTTTCCTCGTTTTTGTTGTTTAAGGCTTTAGTTACAGATCATACGATTCATCAGTTTTAAGTGGGCAGTATAATGCTTTTGGTAATTGTAATTATCATGTAGCTACCACCAAATTAAGATGGACAACTGCTCCTTCACCCTCAACAGTTTCCTTGAGCCTCTTTGCACTTGATCCCCTCCCATGCTCATGGTTCCAGTATTTCATTTAATACTAAATGAGTTAATTAAATGGTAAGGTTCATTGAGAAGGATATATATAGTATACAGATATTTTGTATTATTTAAAAAGTTACATAAGTTGATAGTTCACAAAAATAACCCCAGAAATTTATAAATTTGTCAAGATAGTTATGAAGATCTCTTTGTTTGTATAAACATGTAGGGATTTTTGACCCTGAGAAACTGGGCTGTGGAAAGCAAGATAAAGATAAGTAGCTAAGATAAGCAGCCTTCTGTAGGGTATATTACTCTGAGCCAGGTTCATCAGCTACTCACCGGGCCTGACAGAGATGGTCTCTAGAGGAAGAAATATGCCTTATGGCTTTCGTTGAGTGTGTGTGTGTGTGTGTGTGTGTGTGTGTGTGTGTGTGTGTGTGTGTGTGTGTTAGCTTACATGTATTTAGAATATATTTGGGAAAGGATGTATGTCAATATATTTATGCAAGTGAATGTTCTTATCATATTTATGTGAGTACCCCCTCACCTTGTGCTACTAACATGCACTTATTTCTACCACTGCACCCATTAATGCTATGATATGTCCCCTTCCACAAGATCAGAAGTTCCATGAGGGCAATATTTGTATCTAGCATTTATATATCCTCATTAGCATTATGCTTGGCACATTTTAGTGCTAAAACATATTTGAATGTCTTATTAAGTGAACATATACTAAAAAAATCAAACTTTTGATCCAAGTCGATTTAAAATGTAATTATATTATGGTATCAAAATGTTTAATGAAGAAAAATCAGCAAATTTATATTATGCAATGGGTTCCTATTAAAAAAGTGTACAGTGTACAAAATTAGCTTTAATTTATTCCATCAACTGAGTCTAATTTGCATAAGTGAAAAGCTGGCTCCTTATGTCAGGCTTTGTGATCTACTAATGCTTCTTGGCTGGGTCCACTAGTACATTTGTATTCATTGCTAGGAAAGCAGATCTACAGCCAAATGCATTTCATGACTAGAGTAATAACAATTTTTCCTGTCCTTGAAGTTTGTGTTACTTGGTATCAATAACATTTAAAAATGGGTAGAGTTATTCACTCAAAGGAGACCTAAGTTATTCTTCACATTTTAAATAAAGGCTTAAGTTACTAAGGGTATCTATGAAGCCTATCTCAAAGAAAGCAAAAAAGTGATTATAAAATGCAATGCAACTGTTTACAAGATATTCGCTTTAGGTATAAGGACATACATGGCTGAAATTGAAAGATGGAAAAGAATATTCCATGCAAATGATGACCAAAAGAGAGCAAGGATGGCCATACTTGTAGCACACAAAATAGTCATTAAGTCAAAACATTGTAATAAGAGACAAATAAAAACATTATAAAATAACGAAAGGGTCAATTATCCAGGTAGATATAACAATTATAAACATACATGTACCTAACAAGTGAGTACCCAAATATATGAAGTAAACACTGACAGAACTTAAAAGAGAAATACAGTAACACAATAATAAAATAATGATTAGATTAACCAGATAGCATAAATAACAGAGAACTTCAACAACACTATAGAATACTTGGACTAACACATACATAACATTCCATCCAACAGCAGCAGCATATACATTCTTCTCAAATACATGTAGAGCATTCTCCAGGATAGATCACAGGTGAGTCATTAAAAGGCCTTAACAGTCCTAGCGGGTTTGGTTCAGTGGATAGAGCATCAGCCTGTAGACTGAAGAGTCCCATGTTCAATTCCAGTCAAGGACATATGCCCAGGTTGCGGGCTCAATCCCCAATGGGGGGTGTGCGGGAGGCTGCTGATCTATCACCATTGGTGTTTCTATCTCTCTACCTCCCCCTTCCTCTCTGAAATCAATAAAAAAATAAAAGGCCTTGAATTTAAGATGATTAAAAGCAAGCATGTCAAGTTTTTCTTTCTGCCTTAGCCATTTTGGCTCAGTGGATAGAGTATCGGCGTGCAGGAGGCAAGCTGATCAATGATTCTCTCTCATCATTGATGTTTCTATCTCTCTCTCCCTCTGCCTTCCTCTCTGAAATAAATAAAAATATGTTTTTAAAAAAGAAAAAAAAATGTTTTTCTTTCTGAACACAGTGGAATGAAACTAGAAATCAATGTAAAACTGTAAAATTCACAGATATGCTGAAATTAAACAATACTCTCTTGAACAATCAACTGCTCAAAGAAGAGATCACAAACGAAATTGAAAAATATATTTAGTCAAATGAAAATAAAAACACAACATACAAATACATATGGAATGCAACAATAAAACTTCACACAATTATTAAAAAAACAAAAAGGTAACAAGTGTTGGCAAAATTATAGAGAAATTGGAAGCCTCATGCACTGTTTTTGAGTATGTAAAATGGTGCATCTGTTATGGAAATCAGTATGGTGATTTAAAAAAAAAATTAAAAATAGAATTACCATATGATCCAGAAATACCACTTTTGGGTATAGATTCAAAAGAATTTAAAACAGAATTTCAAAGAGATTTGCACACCTATGTTCACTGCAGCATTATTCATGATAGCCAAAGGCAGATACTTCCTAAATGTCGACTGAGTGATATGAATGGATAAAGAAAATGTGGTACACAGGCAATGGAATTTTATCCAGTCTTATAAAAGACTAGAGGCCCGATGCACGAAATCTGTACAAGGGGCTCGGCCATCGCAGGCCTGGCTTTGTCTGGAAGGTTGTCCGGAAGGTCGTTTGGCTGTCTGGTCTAATTAGCATATTACGCTTTTATTATTATAGGAGGAAACTCTGTCATATGCTACAACATGCATAAACTTGGAGAACATTATGCTAAAGTGAAATAAGCCTGTCGCAAAACGGCAAACATTGCATGATTCCTCTTATATGAGGTATCTAAAATGGCCCATTTTTTGGAAACAGAAAGTAGAACGGTGATTTCCAGGGGCTAGGGGAGATGGTAAAAGGTGACTTATTGTTCAAGGAGTACAGAGTTTCAATTTTGTGAGATGAAAAATTTCTAGAGATCTGTTGCACGATAAGGTGCATATAGTGAACACTGCTATTCTGTACACTTAAAAATAGTTAACAGGGTAAATTTCATGTAATGTGTGTCTTACCACATTAAGAAAAATGCAATTATAGGAGGTATATCAGTGGAGAGGGTTATGGAACTAAATGTCCAAATAAAGTATAACCAGATAAAGTACAGTAAAAAGATGTTAATAATTTAATGAAAAATTTTAAAATCAGGGTAGCCTCTTTCCATGTTTAGAATATGGTTCATGCAATGTCTAAATAGATTTTTCCTAATTGTTTTAAACAAGCCCCCCTCCTAATTTTAATAAAAACAAAATAAAATAGATGGTTTCACATATATTCTAGGAACTGGGGACTTCATCAAAATTATTAAGTTCCATACATTTGTTTTTAAAACCAAAATCAGCTCATGGCTGCTAAAATGTAGGGTTAGGGTTAGGCTAACAGAGCTTTGAAAACTAAATGGAATTTGAAATTATGTTTGCTAAAGGATGTTAACACTTAGGATTACAAAGAAGCTAAATAATCAGGGATTTAAACTCACTTTTAATAAATATGGCTAAATTAAATTCAGATTTTTGTAAATAATATACTGAATATGTAATACTATAATATTTAAAAGCATTAGCCATGCAAACTGTTATTCTCATGGATGATTTTAATTTTCTCATGGTAAGACATTATTAAAAGATACAGAACATCACAAAACTACATTTCATCGCAAACTCAGAATGAAGGAGCAAGTTTCAAAGATTAGATCCTAAAACTGGAGAACAGGGGCAGTTGAGAGAATTGACTACTTCAGGTTGATCACCTTCAGGAAGTATTGGTATAAAAGGGATTGTTTTCACTTCTTTATTATTTCCAATATTCCTTAGTAAAATTGCTTTCCTGATTACTTTTAATTCCTATAATATTGGAAACTCTAATGAATAACATTTCCTAAATATGAAAAAATTCAGAATGATTTATCTCCATTAGGTTGGTGCACTTGACAGCAAATTCATGTGATTTTGCATTATTGGAATTTGTTCATTTTTAAAAGATAATTTTCAAACAGCCACTGGTTGTTTTTCTTTTTTCTTTTTTTTTTGATCAGCTGTATTTTTCCAGGCATTTTAATAATAGTGAAATTTGCATATAATTTTAATTAGATCCTTCACAATATCTTGAATGTTAATAGCTATATTAAAGTGCTTATTATTTTTTTAACAGGATTACAGCTTCTCCATGTCTTACCAGAAAAACTATGCATTACTCCCACACTCAAAAGTATTGTGATTTTCCTACAAAACCAAAACCTGACTTTATTAAATGAATCAGAAAGTGGATTGTTTACAACTGTTTCTTGACCTCTTTGGCTTAAGTGTATGCTTGGATACACCTTTTTTTCCTTAGAGATAATTTCCATAAGATCAGTTCTTAGAAGTGGAATTTCTGTATCAATGGCAATGCATTTTTAAAGCATCTTGATATTGCCAAACTGTCCTACTAAAAGATTATTACAGTTTAAAATCCTCACCAGCAGTTTCAGTGCTTGCCAAGTTGTGAATGGTTGTTAGTTCTTTGACATGAGTGGGGCCTGTGTGTAGGTGACCTCACCTCCCACTAACTATCCCTCTGACCTAGGCTGGTCAGCCTTCACCTGTCAGGCCCAAAAGTAGTCTCCAGGGGGTGGGAAGAGTGACAGCCTCTGGCCTTAGTATTGGTAGCCTGAGTTGGGGCCACCAAGGTGAACCCAAGGCACCTTGAGCTTGCCCACACATGGCCACCTCCTCCTGGGCCTTACAAGGTTTTCTGCAGACGATACCTATGTGTACACACTAAATAGAGTTCCATGGGTGTACTGATTAAAGGTAATAGATGTTAGCCTCATGGAGGTAGCAAAACAGTGGGAGAGTCTTGGTTTTGGCAGGCAGAATACTTGAGTTGGATTAGAACTCAGTCACCTACTGGACGTATAAGCTTGGGCAGGTCACTGAAGCAATAAGGAGTTCAGTTGTTTCATCTGTAAAATTAAATTTCTGGTGGGTACTAGCCTTTAAGGACCTTGCAGCATTAATATCCACTGGTTCTATGCTTTTTAACTGTAAGAAATTATTCTGAAGAAGAATAAAAGTGGAAGGCTGAGAATAGTAGCACATATTTTGTTTGGACTTGAGTAGAGCATATTTCCTACATTGGAAGAGATAATTTGAATATGCTTCGTGTAAAAGGAAAGACAATCAAGCAGTAACATAAAAATTGCAGGAGGAAGAATAGTTAAATGTATATTAGGGCAAGAGAAGAAAAGAAAAAAAATTAAGTAAAAGAGTCAATATGCAGTTATTTATGTCTTTGTATAAAAGGAAAATGTTCAAATTATATCTATTCAAAGCATTACTAGTTCTTCTTCCTAGTCCCCATGAGGAAAATTACACAGTATTGTTTTGAAAATGATTATATAAAAATATAAAATCCCTGGAAACTTAACAGAATCCTAACATTATTCTATGTATGGGAAACTTGGCTGCAAAAATGTCAACAGATAATTAGTAAAATGATCACTGAGGAAAATGTGTTATGGAAATTTGGTAAATAATAAGTAAACATATAGAGCAAACTTATACATATTTTTAAAATTTGAATGAGAAGATATTGCTTTTCCTATTGGGTTCAATTTAGTAAAATTTATACAACAAACAATATGTATGTAATATATTTTCATATTTTAAACACCAAATTTCTATGTATCCTATTTTTATAAATGGCTTGTATGGGAAATCCTATCATTTAAAACAATTATTCCTATAAACATTTCTTGGGCCTTTGTAATTTATTAAGCATTGTTCTGGGAATTTTGACCTTTTAGGAAATTTAAAAGAATTAAGATAGTAAGGTTAGCAGGGTTGCTGTTTAGTAAATATTTATTGAATGACTATAAAACAAGACATCATCCTTGCCCATTAAAAGGCTTACTCTTATTTAGAAGATCTATATTTGGTATGATAGACAATTGTCCTGTGTAGGACAATTTTTTGAAAAGGAAAAAATGATGTAAGTGAGCCTAAAAATGCTCACTTACATTATGCTACTGTACAAAAGAAAAGACAATGAGGAGTAAATGCTAATATTTCATTTTTCAAATAGTACTTAAATATTTCATCTTGAGCATCCTATGTCATTATTTCTGGTCAATGAATCTAAATGTGAATGTTGATTTCCTATAGTCATTTACCTAATTACTTTGTACACAGAAAGTATAAATTGGTATACATAGCTATAATTCTTATTCAAAGATTATTAAGGATTTAAAGCTAAAGAATATGTCAGAATTCTAAAAACTTCATAATTTTACTGTAATAAAGACAGGGGCTTTTTGAAGTTGGAAAGAAACTTTGAGTTCAACCCCACTTTATAAAAAAAGTCAGTGACTTGCTCAAAGGCTAATCTGAATCACTTTGTGTCACGGGGATATTAGGGGTTATTCAAGGCTCCAAAATGGCTCCCGCTTTATCCATGAAATCACCCATAATACATCCTTTCATCTATCCACCAGCTGTAGTGACCACTGCTTCTGCCATGCTTTTAAAAAATGTCGAAATGCTACAAAAATGTGTTTTCTTTTTACAAAAAGCTGATATCCCTAGATAAATTCCCAATTCCCTTGACTGTATCTGTTTATGAAATTCGGAATGATCTGATTTTATTTGTGTGGGTGATTGAGCTCTGGTATAACACAAAACAAGATGAATCACAACACAACTTTGTTAGTCATGTAGGGAAATTAATTCACAATCTAAGTCACTTTATGGTGAATATTTTATTTGCATGCACCATACCCCTCAGCAGTAAATAGAGTGAAATTGCACATGAAGTGCTTCTATTTTTAAAGTTGAACTGAAGGCAGGTGATTACTCAGTGACTGGACAAGTTTATATATTTTTTTGTTATTTTAAATTGGAATGAAAACCCAAGACGTCTGATTTAAAGTAGTGTCTCAAATTCTTGAAAGATGAACTTCACACAAGTGAACTCTCTGTGGAAATAAGTATGTAACATTGAGTATCTGGGTACGTGTAACTTCAGCTCATTTCCCCTCAAATGAACATCATACACACAGGTAGAGGCAGTGCCACTATGAATCAGTTTTATCTGTGGGTAGTTGTACATACCAATTTGTTTTAATAAAGCCCGTGGAAAAGTTGAGAGTAAACTCATTAGTTTTGAAAACCTGTTATGAGTAGAACAAAACCAAACACAAACCTATTCAAATATAGAAAGCCCAAATTCCATCCAGAGAAGGGAGTTAAAGAAGACTAAATTCCCATAACTGTCTCTGTGGATGAAGGAGAACCTGCATTGTCACGAGTGGGACTCTTGATGACTCCCCAACTATATTGCGATTTGCTGTACATAGACTTTCTCCAAAGAATTGTGACTACTCATGCAGCTGCAAAAACTTAGTTGCTTCCTTGGGAGGCCTTTTTCTGCTGGACTGCACTCTAATTGGTTTTATTTATTAGATCATTTGTTATACCCCTGGTATAACGGTACACATCATTCACAGTCTCTCCTCCCTAAAAATGTGAAGTTGTATTCATGAGGGTGTGAGAAGAGCTCACTGCAAATGTGGCTGTGTTGAACTGAATACAACTTTATCTCAGTCCTCCCAAATGAGGCGTGATGGAGGAGACAGGTCCTCATGAGTGGTAACATAACCATCCAAAGAGATACAAGTGATGTCTTCTGTGAGATTAGGTAAGTTAGTTAAGATAATAGAGAAAACAAATGGATGTTGGTAGAATTACTATTTGTAATTGTTTCCTTAATGACTGGGAGAAAAGAAATGAAAAGATTTCTTCCAAAAATAGTACTTTAATTGAACAATAGCATTTTTTTCTTAATGTAAGTATAATTGAGTATATATTTAGAAACAAATTGAAATCTCGTGCAAATGAAGGAAAAAAACACTCATTCCCAGTCATCATGACACTCTTTTAATTTCATGCAATGTTTATGAACAGTAACATTATGTACAAATAAATAGAGAAGAAATTAATTTTAAAACAACCCATTCTTTTATAAAGACTTGAGGTGTTTTCTTTTTTTTTCCTCCTCAGTCTTAAGACAAGTCAAGATTAGTCACAAAAGAACTGCAGGGCTATAATCACAGACCAAAATCATCCTTTCTAGTTGTTTTGAAATGCATAATATGCTAATAAGCTGTTCATTAAATTGGTATTTTCTATTTCACTTAAGAAAAAGCCTTTTGTATTAACAAAGCTTGTCGGACTACTTTCAGAGAATGAGCTATAATCACATTTTTTGGAATAATTTACAAAGGTTACAACAGCTTATTACTTTGCAGCTTACCTCAGAGTAGGCAAAATAAGATCTAAGTTTTTGTACAGGACTGCTCCAAGAACAAATACGGATGACTCATCTAATTCTAGAAAGAATAAAATTTTAAAATATTAGTAAAACAGCAAGAAAAATGCTATGTCTTATAAAACTTTAACCTACTAATTACAAAGGGATCCCAGGACTTGCTGATGAAAGCTGGGTAAAAGAGAGGCCTTCTTAACCATGAATGGGAAGGTTGTCCCCCCACACTCCACACATTAATTGAAGCTCTAAAAGATGTATTGCTAGTGGTTTTGTGTCAGAAAATAACCATCCTTTGAAGTAACCTTCCTTCATCAGGTTGAAAGAAGACGCTACCATTATAGCTAATAAGTTTAAAGTCCCAAAGATATGAGGAAAGACAGCCAGTTCTCCTTTTGCAGCTCTAAGTCATGAGGTCAAAATTTCCAAGATAAAAATTAAGACCACAATGTCACTGTCCAAAATCAACATTAATTTTAGAGACTAATGAAGACGTTCTTTAAAACTTAACTTTTTCTTAAATCTGCTTTTATATACCAAAACAATATCTTCAAACCATAACAAATGTGAGGTGGAAGAAAAAAAAATGACTTTGCATGGAAAATGCAAGACATTTTCATTACCTGAAGTTGAAACATTAAGCCACAGGCTTTCCAATGGGATAAGACTGTCAATACTGAAACCTGACCATGTCAAGCTTGGTTCTATACTTTGCACTTGTATTTTTTTCCCATTTAAATCGATGCTTTGCTCCAGTAATTGAGAGATTTAAAGACCAAGTTTTCTCTTGTACAAAATTAGTTTAGTTTAGTGACTGTTTCTAAATTGTTTAATATATGGAGATTTATGTCTCCATATATTGTTTTATTTTTTATACTTCTAATTTTTTAAATATTTTATCTTTTTTATTTTTTTTCCCTTAGGCTCCATGGAATACTATACTTGGCATCCTGTTTAAGAATATTTTCTTCTTTTAAATTATTTTTATTGAATTTATTGGGGTGACATTGGTTGATAAAATTAGATGGGTTTCAAGTGTACAATAATATAGACTTTTATTTTAAACTAGTGACCCGATGCACGAAATTCATGCACATTAAAAGGGGATTAATTAGAGGAAATAATTTAATATTGCTATTTGCCCTTTCTCTATAATAGAAGTGTCAGAGATGAAATAAAATTAGTAAAATGTATATGAAAACCTTCCTTCTGTCAGAGTCTGGGGCACACAATGGGACCCAGAGTCAAGTCCCCGCCCACCCACATGCACCTCAAAATCGCATGAGACCCAGACCTGGCCCTCCTCCCCCCACCATTGGGCTAGATCCAGACCCGGCCAGTCCCACCCTTGTCAATCCCTGATGGGCAGGGTGCATAGCCTCAGGTCACCTGGCCCGGCTCCAGACCGGGGCGGGGGGCATGCCTTGAGATCCTCCATCAAGCCCTGCCAGGCGGGGGGGGGGGGGGGGGGCGCAGCCTCAGGTCCCCTGGCCCAGTGCCAGGGTCGGGGGGCGCGGCCTGAAGTCCCCTGTCAAGCCCCACCTGGTGGGGGACGCGGCCTGAGGTCCCCAGGCCTGATGCTGAGGCGGGGGGAGCAGCCTGAGCTCCCCTTAACCCAGCACCAGATGGGAAGCATACCTTGAAGTCCCCCTTCAAGCCCTTCCAGGAGTGGGGCATGGCCTCAGGTCCCTTGGCCTGGCACTGGGGCAGGGGTTGTGGCCTGAGGTCACCTGTCAAGCCCTGTTGGGTGGGGGGCACAGCCTGAGGTACCCTGTCAAGCCCCATGGGGGCAGGGGAGGGCGTAGCCTCAGGTCCCTGCTGATTGCTCATTAAGGCTCCTTATGGGAACTTGGCCTCAGCTGTGGGTGCAGCCATCTTTGTGATAGAGTGATGGTCAATTAGCATATTCCCTCTTTATTAGATAGGATGACTAAAGGCCAGGTACATGAAAATTCATGCACTGGAGGGAGGAGTCCCTCAGCCCCGCCTGCCCCCTCTCACAGTCCAGGAGCCCTCAGGGGCTGGAGGCGACCCTGGTAATCAGGGGAAGGTGACACCCCATCACACCTCCGCTGCTGCCACTGCTAGCAGCACAAGCCTTGGCCGGCCCTGGTTAACTGAGCCTAGGGTGACCCTGGGCAGCTGGGCAGCCACCATCTGAGGCTTGCCTGCACCTCGGGCTGGCCCTGGGTGGCTGGGGGGCTGAGGGGACTGGGGGACTCCGGAGGCAGTTGTGCAGAGCAACTGGACACACCTGGGGCCAGGCCCAGACATGCTGTGCACCTGCTGCCCTGGCAGGGCTGAGGGGACTGGGCACCACCATCTTGTGGCTGTGGGCGCTGCCATCTTTGAGGGCATGACAGTCAATTAGCATATCCCCTCCTTATTGGCTGTGGGTGCCACCATCTTTGTGAGGGCATGATGGTCAATTAGCATATTCCCTCTTTATTAAATAGGATGTTATCAGAAATATGTTGTCAAAACCCAAGTTGTCTCACATACATACCTTTTGATGACACAGGAGTAAAAATGCTTTTTGGAATGACTACTCTGTCTTCTGAGTTTCTTGCCCAGTCAACCATTCCCTTCCGTCCTTTCATTGGGAAGTTGATGTCCGTCAGAACAGAGGCTGCAGGAAGCTTCTGAATGCTAGCCACTATTAAAAAAGTAATAATGTCAACTCAAACCTTCCAGTGTAATCAAAGGTGATCATATTAAACTTTATAGTATATTCAAAATAAAATTTCAAGTCAAAATTACATTTATCAGAGTTATAATACAGACACTTCTTATTAAACAATAAGCATTAAGGTTACTAATTCTTTTAGTTATCAACCTGGGTTTTTGTTGCTTTCAGCAGAATCATTTAATGATGGTCAATAGTGTGGTGGATATTCTAAAAGTACCAGCAGGTACCACCATACTCATTATTCATGGTAGGCCTCCATTCCTATTGTTCCAAGCCCATGCTGTATTTTTTGTTAAATATTTTTATTAACAAACTTGATTCATAGACTAAAATTTGCATTTAAAGCTAAACTTTATATTCAGAACAATTTTTTTCTTTTTTTGGTATTTAAATCTAAACATTGTCTTTGGGACAAATTGTCATGGATTAGGTAGGATGTCATGAATTTATGGAAAACAAAGCCATATTGCTCTGGGGGTCAGAACTGTCAGAATGCACATAATGAGGCACCATGAATGGTATAACCATAGAACCAATATAATATACAGAAACAGTAAACAAATACAACAAACAATTCTTAAAATGTGACCCCACAATTGAAAGTAACAAATATATATTATATATATGAATAAAAAATTGTGTCTTTATTTTTAATAAGTATTTTAACATATTGAAAAAATTATGAAGTATGTTTGCTAATGCCTGGATATATGTTTTATTATATGTACTCAATATTATTATATATTTATTATATGTATACACAAACACATATAAAACTACATGTAATAAAACTATGATGATAAAAACTTAAGCACTTATTGATTATATACATTTTCATTTAAGTAATATAATTTTTATAACCTTTACATAGGACCATAATTGTTCTACATTAGTTTTTGCTGCCCCATGCAGGATTTAAATAGAAAGGTGATAGGGAATCTCTAAAAGCTATCACAATAGGAAAGCAAAAGTAAGAAACCATTAGGCTCCTCATAAGCAAATTTCATTCTAAAGAAACTTGTAATTTAAACCAAGAAAGGATGAAAATGAAAAATTCAATATTAGTTGTATAAATATATTCTTGCACTACCGGCTGAGTTCCAAATTAAATTGGTTATGTATTATTGTACTTTATTAAAGTACTTTATTGTACTTTAGTAAAGTACTTTTAAGCTATTTTACACATCCATTATCAGCATCAGATGGAATTTCATTTGGCCTGTAATCTATAACAATAAAAGTGTAATATGTAAATCAACTGAATGGCCATCCGAACGTCCTTCTGGATGACCTTCAGGACAAAGCTGGGGCTGCAGCCACAGAATCGAGGCAGCCACCACAGCTGCAAAGGCCTACTTGCATCGGGCCTCTAGTTTGATATAATAAGCCTAAAAAGGGATTTTGTAACTACATGGTGCAGGCAAGAGAGTATATAAATTAGTTATGAATGTTAAGTCCTGTTTTCGGATAACATCTCTAATTATTTTAATTTCCATAATTGTTCAAACCATATAGTCCTTGTTGTCCAAAAATAACCCAATTCAAGTGTCCTTAAGGTCCAAATCCTCCATTGCATATAGATGGTCACTACATTGCAGTACACTCTTTCTTAGGAGTCCTACTGTAAGCTCTATCCAATATGCAAAACTAAGCTCATCTACTTCCAAACTCCTTCATTCTAACTTTAGTTTTCTTGGTGTTAAAGAAAATTTATTTCACCTCTGCTCTAAATCTGGTGGAAGAGAAATGAAGGTTTTGTTTGTTTGTTTGTTTGTTTTTTACTGTCATACAACTGGTTCCTCCTATTAAAAAAATAAGAGATAAATTGTTGGGCCTTAAAGTCTAATAATTCCTCTGTTTCCATATACATGAAAAGAAAAAAAAATTAATAGAAAGAAGAAATAAAAAATGGAGAAGAAATAGTTTCTATAAACTATATATCATTTCATCCTGAATAAATTTTAGTCTAATAAATATAAAAATGTTATATTTAAATGTGCATCTATCTCTCTTTATAAAATGCATTCATTCTTCAATTAGAGGTGCATTGGCTTTTTAATTATGATTATATAGATTATACTGTACTTTTTAACACAGTCTAGATTAAAGGAATATAAAAATAAATTAGGATCACTTAAGTTTCTACAAATTCCTTTGAATTGAGCATAAAGATACATAAAAACAAACATTTATTCATTAATTTAGTAAGAATGCATTTTTCAAGATGGTATTTTTAATAAATCATTATAAAAAGGGATACTTCATAGATTCAAATGTTAGCCTTCAAATTATCAACATACGTGTTCCTTAAAATATGAAGTATTTAAAATTGTACATCTTTACCTTAAACACACTAGGAAGGTTTTTTATGACCCTGCACTGATTAACCAGAAAACCTATTTCCACACAGCAAAAATGCTTTAAAGAGGGCTTTATGTCCTGCTTCTCTCAGTCCCTGTACCACACACCTGGACCAATCCAATTCTCAATTCTTTCCCTTCTTGACCAAGTTTAACCGTTTAAAATCCTAAGGTAAAATTTAGATGCATTTATAGTCTTTAGGGAACTGGGAAGCTCAAAGCTCAAATGTTAAGTGAGCACTACAGAGGTAAGATTAAAAATGAATGTCTTAAACTACGTCAAAAGTAAATATGTGCCAGCACTGGCAAAGGGACCTGAATGCAAAGCACAAGTGCAAAGCTACATACTTTGGTTCTGTAATAATTTCTGCATTAAAACCAGTCACTGTGGGAGTTTAGATGATAGAGCAGCTTTCCTCAAAACCGAGAAAATGCCTTTTTTATTATTATTATTGAATTTATTGGTGTGACAATGGCTCACAAAACCATACAGGTTTCGGTGTACAACTCAAGAAAACATCATCTGCACACTGCATTGTGTGTCCATCGTCCAATCAAAGATTCTTTCCATCCTCCCTTTCCCCCTTTGCCTACCTCCACCTAACCCACACCCCTTTCCCTCTGGGTATCACCATACTGTTGCCTGTGTCTATGTGTTATGTATATACATACATATATACATATATATATGTATATACATGTATACATATGTTTTTGCTTAATCCCTTCACCTTCTTTTTATCCAATCACCACCTGTGACAGCTGGCAGTCTGTCCCCTGTATCCATGCCTCTGTTTCCATTTTGTTCATCAGTTTATTTTGCTCATTAGATTCCACATATAAGTGAGATCATATGGTATTTGTCTTTCTCTAACTAGCTTATTTCACTTAGCATAATATTCTCCAGATCCTTCCATGCTGTCACAAAAGGTAAGATTTCTTTCTTTCTTTTTACAGTCAAGTGTAAATGTATCATAGCGTTTTTTTAATACACTCATCTACTGATGGGCATAGATCTTGGCTATTGTAAATAATACTGCAATGAACATAGGGGTGCATATATTCTTTTGAATTAGTGATTTGGGTTTCTTTGGATATATTCCCAGAAGGATCGCAGGGCCAAAAGGCAGTTGCATTTTTAATTCTTTGAGGAACCTCCCTACTGTTTTCCACAGTGGCTGCACCAGTCTGCATTCCCACCAGCAGTGCACTAGGGTTCCCTTTTCTCCACCTCCTTGCCAGCACTTGTTATTTGTTGATATAGTGATGGTAGCCATTCTGATACCTTTGAGGTGATATCTCATAGAGGTTTTAATTTGCATCTCTATGATGATTAGTGACTTTGAGCAGAGAAAAAGGTTTTCTTACAGTAGTTAAAGTACTTAAAAGAAAACTCAAAATGACACAGTCCGCCGAAACCGGTTTGGCTCAGTGGATAGAGCGTCAGCCTGCGGACTGAAGGGTCCCAGGTTCAATTCTGGTCAAGGGCATGTACCTTGGTTGCGGGCACATCCCCAGTAGGGGGTGTGCAAGAGGCAGCTGATTGATGTTTCTCTCTCATCGATGTTTCTAACTCTCTATCCCTCTCTCTTCCTCTTTGTAAAAAAATCAATAAAATATATTTTTAAAAAAATGACACAGTGCCCCTGAACAAATAGGTACATCTTTTGAATGCTCCAAGAATTACCCTAAATTCACTGTATTGTGTTTTCATTACAACATTAGATTTGACCTCTTATGTAATAAAAATAGGTGACTCGTCACTGACAAACTTTGGTGTAAAATCAGCTGCATTTTCATTTTATAATTTTAATACTTTTATTTTGAACTTGGATATGCAGTCCTTTGAAAGCATCATGTCTGTTACAGGCCAAGCTCTTAAAGGATTCACGTTCAGTATAGATTTTTGCTCATCAGAAAGAATAGGGAATTTTTGCAGATGGATCTAAAAGCACAAGAGTCGTTTGTTTTTTTGTTTGTTTGTTGTTGTTTTTTTTTGTCATCACTGAGCCCTCTGGTTCATCAAGCAGGTTGGTGCTTCTAGCCTTGTTTCACGATGTCTTACCCTTTTGCTTTTACCGAGGTCCTGGAAGATGGGCACTATGTGTTCTTCATTCTTATGTGAATGGTGCACAAACAAGTTAGAGTTAATTAATCTGTACACCAGTTGCATCATGGATAATGGAAGGCATGTAGATGAAAACACTGTGGAGCAAAAGTGCATGGGTGAATGCGGCAGGAAGAAGCCAAATGGGCAAAGGAGGGTCAATAAAGGAAAGTGGGCGCTTACCAGAATGGCTTAAGTGTAGGCTCTGTACCTGGGCCCTGGATTCAAAACCCTGGTATTTTAGGGTAACTATAATGTTCTAATTTTTTGTGGAGGCAGTCTCAGTTTATCCCTGTTTTGTGTAATTATGAACAGCATCCCTATCACTTTCAAAAGTCTCATTTTAGAAAATAAATTCCATGTCCATCTTACATGCAGTGTGACACTGGGAAAATGGCCTAACCTCTCTGTGCTTCAATTTCCTCTTCTGTAACATGGGAATGATATTAACTACTACATCAGGATTTTTGAGGATGAAATAAGATAGGCAACTGATAGTTTTGTTCATGCATATAGAGCAAGCACACAAGGATTGCATAGAATCTACATGCAGTGTAATCCCCTGGCACTTAACAGCTTAAAAAGCCCTGGTTCTTAATCCTCACCCAAGGATATTTTTCATTGAATTTTAGAGAGAGTAGAAGAGAGAGGGAAAGTCAGAGAGAAATATAGATGTGAGAGAAACACATAGATTGGTTGCCCCCTGCACGGGCCTGGCCAGGGCCTGGGCTGGGGAGGAGCCTGCAAGCTAGGTGCGTGCCCTTAACTGAGATAGAACCTGGGACTCCATAGGCCTATGCTCTATCCACTGAGCAAAACCAGCTAGGGCAAAAAAAAGCCATGTTTTTTATATGTATACAACAATGCTAAGGGCATTTGGAAGAGAAGGGAACAACAGCTGACACTGATTGTACAATAATTCAGTAAATATCTATCAAATGCCTCCTTTGTGCTAGGCACTGTTCTCACCGTGGCATTTAGCCAAGTGTTTTACACATGAGATCTTAATTATATTTAAGACAACCCTGAGAGATGCTGTTATTATCAGTATCCTCAGTAGTATATGATTTTGCACTCTGGCGCAGTTTGATTTTTCCTAACAAATGTATACCAAATTTACTTGACCTTAGTGTAATATTTTTTGCACTGACTATAAAAGACAAATATAATGATTCAAGTAGAGAAAATAAAACCATCTCACTTGTCTAACAGGAGATACCACTGAAGAACGGTGGTTACCAAAAGGGGATATTGAGGTTATATATATCAATATGTGCAGCATAATCTTTATGTTTTCACATCTCTATGAAAAATCACATTTTAGAATTCTAAAACAGTGGTTTATAGGAAACACTCAGACATTCAAACAGACAGATTTTTAGTTGTTCTCCTCTTTGCTCTGCCTCCCTCATTTACTCTGTTCACTTTCCCAAAAGTCTGGAATGAGCAATATGAAGGTGATAGAGAAAGACCAGCTCACTAGAGAGCAGTATGTAGCCATCCCTTTTCAGGAAACAGAGCCACGAGGCAGGGGCGGCTGCAAGGACCCTGGTGCTGAGAGCACAGCGCACCCTCAGTTCATCTCCACCATCCCCATTACACAGTGTAGGATCCCCTCATCCCAGGAGCGCACACAGTGACTTAGATGGTCTCAGGCTTAGAAATGTTCTTCCCATGAGGAGTTTACAGACTTTTTTAAGAGAAAAAAGCAGGATTCTCTTAGTTTCAAAACTAAGACAAATTAGATAGTCAATAAAGTAACTATATGGCATATCAAAGGAACTTTTTTCAACCTGTTGCTTTTTAGTGACATAGTATATGTATTGAAACTTTAATTAACCATTTTGCATATTCCTTTCCAGAATCAAAATTTTAAAAAGAACTTGCAAGTTGTTTGGGAGGCATCAGCTCTAGATTCTATTTAGCCATTTCAATCAAGCCTGGGAGCCTTGGCACAGGTGGGCGTGTTTCTCTTTCCTGCTCATGGTCTTTTGCCAGACTTCAGTGCTCTCTATGGGGGAGGGACTCCGTCCACTTCCTCTTGGGTCTGCCCCACTTCCCCACATGCAGTCATGCTGACACAGGTGGTACATGCACTCCATACACATGGCTCTGTTCAGCTGAACTGTCTCGACTAGGGACTGGCCAACTATAACTCACAGGCCAAATCTTGTCCTACCAGCGATTTTTGTTTGGTCTGCAAGCTAAAAATGACTTCCACATTCCTAAAAGGTTGAAAATAAATGTTTAAGAACGCTATTTCTTGGCAGGTGAAAATTAAATGAAATCCAATTCCCAGTGTCTACAAATACACTGGAACACAGACACCCCCACTCATTTACATGTTGTCTCGGGCGGCTTTCATGCAACAGTGGCAGAGTTGGATAGGGACAGCGCAGACTGCATGGCACACAAATCCCAAAGTAGTTACTGTCTGGCCCTTCACAGAAAAAGTTTGCCCACCGCTGTTCTAGATATATGTTGGAGAAGTCATTTTAAAATATTACACTTTTCCTTTAAAAAGAAATACATTCTAAAAGCATCTTAGTTTGTGCACTTTTTCTGTTATCTATTGCATGTTCTTTCTGACTTTTTTTCGATGCTACACAGAAGATAGTGAGGGAAGTTTAAATAGATCATGCCAAATTTTTTTTCAGTTTTTAAAAAGAGTATGTTTAGTGAATTTTAAAAACAGGCATTGATAAGCACTCATCTTCTCTACAAAATGTACTTCATGATTTAACATAAATATAAAATAACTCCTAACATAAATATAAAATAAACGTGAAATTGAACTCACTTTTGCATGTATACCTGAAGAGTAAAAACAAATCAATATACGAAATGCTTTAGAAAACAAATTCTTCCTTTTCTCCCAACCAGTGAAATTAAGAACAGAACTCCTGCAGAGGAAAGAGCACTAAAGGATGGATAATTAACCAAGTATACACCTGAAACTTACATAATTTTATTAACCAATGTCACCCCAATAAATTCAATAAGAGTTAAAAAATAGGAGAGCTTTTGTATATGCAGCACGACTGACTCTCTTTTCATGTGTGTGTTACTGTTTTTCTATTTAAGGGTGTTGAAATTTTCCTAGAGAAATCAGTCTGGAAATTATGAAGAGTTAGGCACCAATCAGGCAAGAAACAACAGCTCAAGTCAACAACTCAAGGGCTTCCCAAGATAGCAAATCACCCATTTCCAGAGGAGTAATGCAATGACAAGTGAAAATAGCAAGGAGAAAAGAGATCATTGTGGAAATTCACTCTTCCAACAAACCTCGGTTGAGCCCTAAGAGAGTTCCAAGCACTGGTCTATCACTGAGGATTTAGCAAGTGAGAAAGAGACACATATTTTTCACTCTTAAAAGAGCTCATACTCTCAGGGGGAACACACAACTTTTAAGGAACAAACAATGCAGATGGCATGAAAGAAAAAACTTATGAGATAGAGCAAGGTTGGTTGTGAGGAAGGCCTTTCTTAAGACGTGTAACTGAGCTGAGGGTTGATGACTGCATATGAGCTATGGGAAGAGGAAACTGCCTGGCCTGGGAAAGGTCTGTGCAGTTCCAGAAGTGTCAGGACATTCTTAACAATGCTTAGAGTAGGAGAGGAGACTGAACATTATACTGTAGGCTGATAGCTGGTCATCTGGAGCATGATGAAATTTAGAACTTGGAGATGTAAACTGGATGCCTTCTAATTAGAAGTAATAGTTGATCATGTAGACATGGATATGTTCTCCTGAAGAGAGAATACAATGGACAGATTCATTCATTCAACAAATATTAATTGAGCACCTATTACATGCCAGGCACAGTTCTGGGCACTATAAATACATCAGTGAAGAAAACAGCAAAAATCCCTGCCCTCAAGGGATTGGCATGGAATCTGGGGAGAGAGACAAGGAATAAATAAACACAACCAGATGCCAGTAATTCGAAATGATATGATAGAGAATGATGATTGGAGGTGAGAAACTTAGAGAGCGCTTCTTTGGTGAGCTGGCATTTGTGCAGACCCCTGAATAAGTGAGATGGAGAGCTCTGCAGGTAATGAGAAGATGGCAGAAAAAAGCTGCGGAATGTAGTATAGGAAAGGCTCACGTTTAGAGGATTAAGAGAAATAAACATGGAAAAACATAATAATAAATAAATCGAGGAGGAGAGAGAGAGAGAGAGAGAGAGAGAGAGAACACAATAGTAAACTAACTCAGGAACAGAGAGGTATTTGAATAATGGAAGAGTGGCTTTATAAGGAGTCAAAGGCTTTATAAGTTTCGGAAAAGGGATGTTGGTCTAAAAATGTGAAAACCATACTTTAACATTAGTTGCAGGCATGCTGTATTGTAGATGTTGGGAAACTTTTTCTATAAAGGATCAAAAAGTAAATATTTTCATCTTTGTAGGCCATTAGGCCTGTTGCAACTATCCAACTCTACTTGTAGGATGTGAAAGCAGCCACAATGAAGATCACCCATGAAAATATGGTATTTAATCATAATAAAATTATCTTATATGACCAGTATTGTTTCTGCAGCCACATTATACTGTACATGACTGTCTTGTTTGCTGATCCTGATCAAGATGTGTGAGTTGTGTTTTTTTTCCAGAGCTTTTCCTAACTAGACCATTTTTTAAATTATTATCCTTGAATTTCGGCTAAATTATTTTTTCCTTAGCTTGGTCTGTTCTCCACTGCCCCATCTAAATAAATTCAACTTTCTCTGATTCCTGTCTATTATATAATCCTGTTTATCTTCTTTATGGCCCTATTCACAGTTAAAGTTTGTCCAGTTTATGTGGACTGCCTCCCACACTAGCCTATAAGTGCCAAAAGGAAAGGAATTTTTCCTATTTACTGTTGTATGATAGAATCCTAACATGTAGTAATGTTTGACAAAACATATATATATACACACACACATACATACATATAATGAATGGGTTTTACCAAAGGCTTAGTAGGAGGCATTTGGATTTAATGTGATAACTGTGGGCCCTGGAGACAGATATAGGTTTCCAATTACTTTGTGATCTTTGGCAAGTCATTTAATTGCTCTTCAGTTTGACCATCTGTAAAAATCAATAGCCTTTCATGATGATTAAGCCAAAGGCAGCTAGTTCATTCCCTATACACAGTAAGACACAAAATATGCCGATTCCCTTTTATTCTTCACCTTAACCATTCTCTGCCTTGTGTGAAATACAAAATCCAAAAAAATAAAAAGTTCTGCCTGAGCAGTGTTGTTCAGTGGTTGGGGGTCCACCCATGAACCAAGAGGTCACTGGTTCCATTCCAGGTCAAGGCACATGTCCAGGTTGCAGGCTCAATCCCTAGTAGGGAGCGTGCAAGAGACAGTCAATCCATATATTTCTCTCTCATCAATATTTCTATATATCTTTGAAAATTAATAAAACATACTTTAAAGAAGTTCTTACATAGAAAAATATTACAACCGAGTGATGAGATACCCATTTCACACAAATATTTTAAGTACAGGTAGAATGGATGTAAGAACCTTCCTTCTGAACTCAAAAACTGTCTACCTTAACTGTCAATTAAATATCTTCAGGCATCTCAGAGGTAGCACAGTCAAAGCTTAACTCTTGATTTCCACCCATTTGTCATCATATTCTTTCCTTATTCAGCCTTTCCCATCTCTGGGAGGGTGCCTCCATCCATCCTTTTCTCAAGACAGAAAACAGTAAGTTATCCTTGACATTTCCATATGCTCAACCCCGGAATCTAGTTCCTCACTGTGCTTGTTCTTTCCCTTCCAAAATGCAACTTAAATGCCCAGGAGAACTTTCCAGCACCAAGCAACCATCGCCCTCATATCTAAGTTAGGAATCCAGGTTAGTCTCTCTTTTCATATCATTTACCATGATTTAAATTATATCTATATCTATATCTATATCTATATATATATCTATATCTATATGTATATATAGATATATACATACATACATACATATATATAGATAGATACATAGAGATAAATATAGATATACTAGTATATCTATATATCTATATATTTATCTTTCTATATGTATTTTTGTTTCTAAAGTTATTTTTTCTTATACTGCATATAATACAAAGTACATGTTCATTCATTGACTTAAGTTTCATTTTTAGAAACTTAATATCTTTCCCACCAGAGTATAACCTCCATAGGGGACAGATTCAGGCATGTTTAGCTTATCTTTTTGTGACCAAAGGATAGCTGGTACCTGGCAAGCACTTAATAAATACTGATTTAATATAAGTAAGGGAGGAAGAACTGAAGAATAGGAGACTAATTTTAACTTGAGAGGGGGAACTGGGCACAAGGTTAAGTACATGATTCTAAGATAATGGAACTAAGAACAAGGAGGTGATTTCAAGTTGTAGAATTTTAGCCACTTCATCTTACAAAAAAAGGAAGCAGGGGCCCTATGCCCTTTCCAAAAGAGAGAGGATTACAGTTAGACATATGTGCTTCACCAAATGCAACTTTGTGAGGAAAGAGAAGGTGCAGACAACAGTGATAGAGAAACTATGTACTGAGCACTAAGTGCCAGCATGGGTGCGCTCCCTGGCTTGATTCCAGGACACCCGAGAAAACAAGCACAATTAATCCCACCCTGGGGCAGTTTCGGATCATGTGCAAAAATAATCTTTAGATCCCAATGCCATTATAGTAGAGACTCATGACTTTATGGCTGGAATATAAACACAGTAAAGAATGGCTTTTGACAACAATTACTACTTGATATAGAGACATTTGTGAATTTCATTTCTTTATCATCACATTCAGAAAAGCTTGGTCTCTGGATCATCAAACCAAATAAATAAAAAATACCTCCAAACAAACAATAATTCACTCTTCCTCCCCCCCACACACACAAGCATAAACACATAAAAACACACACTGTAAGATATTGAGTGTCCTATTTCATTACAATAATTTATATGTAGTTAAAAAGGGCATACCAATCAGTAACAATTTTGTCACCTATGTAGTCTAAGTTATATTACACAATAATATATTTACTTTTCTGGTAAGAAATTGGTATTTAAAAAATAATATTCCATATTTCTAACATACTATGGCATTTTTTAAATAGCCTGATTTTTTTTAGAATTTTAAAGATGATAGAGGTTATCCTTTTTAGTAAGACTATTATTATATTTTAGAGAAAGTAAGAAAAACCTGAAGGAATTAGGAAAAATTCAAATAGAGTTAATCAGGCAATGAGTTTGGGGAAAGAAAAAGGAGATTACCTAGAAAAAAAGAAGAGAGAAATTAATGCTCTCAAATAAGAGACAGATTCTTCCAAAGAAAGAAGGTTCATATTTCCAAAATTAATAAAGCAGCTCAAATGGACACTGAAGTTGATTATTAAGAAATTTTGCAGTGGCAAAGAAAACATTTCAGTATCTTA
The DNA here is from genome assembly GCF_027574615.1 of Eptesicus fuscus. Taxonomy (NCBI): domain Eukaryota; kingdom Metazoa; phylum Chordata; class Mammalia; order Chiroptera; family Vespertilionidae; genus Eptesicus; species Eptesicus fuscus. The sequence goes on along the minus strand of NC_072482.1, from coordinate 31,111,557 downwards.
GTCTCAATTATATCCCTCTGTGTTCCTACTGTATTTAGAATCCTATTAATAATTTCCATGTACTAGCCTTTATTTGATTTCAAAATATGTATATTGGATATATAACCTATTACCCAGTATAAATCATTCCCTTATGAACTATTCAGTCCCCATATGTATAATATTCTATTTTGTAGTGATCAGCTAAACCTTGAATAAAATACTGTTCAGCGTGTAAGTCATATGTCCTTTAAATCTTATTATTGAATTTTCAATTTAGTTTAACTTTTATTAAAATGTATCTTTATTCTTTGATGTAACATAAAATAAACCCCACTAATTTCCCCCTAAGCCCATAGCATGAATTTTAAAACAACTGCATCCATCTATAACTGCACTGCAGGTTTGAACACTGATAAATATTTCAGAACACACACACACACACACAGGCACACATACATCTGCTCCCTCATATTCATAAGGCACAGACTGAAATAGAGGATCAAATGAAAGAAAACACATTAAATTAGTCACAGGAGTAACTATTTACATTTCTTAAGTTGAAACTCTTCATGTAAAATTTTTCAGCAGGTGATAAAAGCAGAAAAATACTTTTGTTCAAAAGACATTATTTAAGAACAAAAGAGAACAAACTTATTTATTAATTAGGGGGATATAGTAATAGTACAGAATTATTTGATGCCTCTATAGAGAAAACTGCTTTAATTTTGCAGACTACAGGTGATAGATTACATGTTAAGGAGCAGGAATTATAAAATTAAAGTAGAAAGATTCCTTTGTATGAGCCATTAACGGGATCTAGGATCTGATTAGTGACAAATAAATACATGCAGGAGAGGAGTAGCTTCTTATGATAGCAAAGTGCAAATAAAATTGAAATGTTTGTAGGGTTTTAGTGTAATTGTAACACAGAAGAAAACTGTGTAACAAACACATTTTAAAACATACAGACATGCCCGACTGGCGTGGCCCAGTGGCTGAGCATCCACCTATGAACCAGGAGGTCACGGTTCGATTCCTGGTCAGGACACATGCCCGGGTTTCGGGCTAAATCCCCAGTAGGGGGTGTTCAGGAGGCACCTGATCAATGATTCTCTCTCATCACTGATGTTTCTTTCTCTCTCTTCCTCTCCCTTTCTCTCTAAAATAAATAAAAAAATATATATTTAGAAAACAAAGAAACATACAGACACATCACAAGTGGTGTTTGTGTCTCTATGGTTCTTTGTTTTCTAAATATGTTTCTAGATTCAGTTATATTATCTGCCTAGAAATCTGGGATCCTGGTCTACTTTCTGTAATAAACAATTAGTTCACTATTGAGATTTGAGTAAAATAAAAACAACCAAGGCTATTAAATTTAGGTAGGAACTTTAGAAGCTCCCTAGAGGGGCAGACTGTGGCTACGGGGCACTGAGTGACCTGACCAATATCACTCACCTGATCAGTAGCTCAGCTCATATTTGGCCCTACATTTGTCCACTGCCAATTACTGAGGGCCTATTATATGCCATGTACTAAATGCACATCACCTTTCATCTTTATAGTAACTCCTCAGGGAAGATATAATAATCTCTACTTTAGAAAGGAGAAAACTGAGGGCTTTAGAGATACAATAACGTGCAGAAGGTCAGTCAGGTGTAGCATAGCCAAGGTTTGCAGCCAAATCTAGCTCTAAAGCCAGCGTGTTTTCCTAGATACAAAACAGCATCCCTGCTTGCATCGACACAAAGGGCTCTGAACTTTCATCTGAGTCATATTTTTTTCAGTTGTCACATTCAGATGAGAATATATGTATTTGGAATTCAGTGAAGGAAGCAATGGAGACGAGGAATAATTTAGCACAAAAATCTTGCTATTACAAAATTTAAAAAAAATAGAAAAAAATTGAAAGGGAACCAGTGCCTTTTTTCCCCCTCTTCATTGGTTATTGTTACAGAGGCAGGCCACTATTGCCATAGAGATAAGCAAGCATTGCCATAGAGACAGTTAAAATGAAATTGTTTTTCATATTCACACCAAGTCACAGCAATATCCTTCCAATTGAGTTGAACAGCAAAATCAGAAAGAAGGCATGCACCAGGCAGATTTCAGTAATTTCAAATCCTTATTGCATAAACCAATAGAGACCAGCGACGTTCTTTTATAATATTCAAATTTTGTTTTTTTGCAGGCTTTAGATTTCACATCTCTCTTCTGTGCAATAAATGCGAGTCTACCAGGTTCTGAAGGAATGAGCCTCCAACAGAAGAATGAAATCGTACTGTGAAGACTGATTCCCACATCTTTCAGCTCCAGGGAACTGGGAGGCCATTTAAATTCCCATCTGGCTCCTGTGCTAATCCCACCTCTGAAAGCCTTTCCTGAGCTGGAGTCCTCCTCCAGATACTTTGAGCTGAGGCAAAACACTGGTCCCTGTATACAAACTCCTCTTCACAGCCTCCTGAGGGCACAGAAGTCAGGAGTAACTTCTTTGCAGAAACTGATGCTCTTTTTTTAGAGAATAATTAAAGAAAAATCTAACCCCAGATGTTGGTAGTTAGGTCTATGCGTCAATAAGAGAGAAACCCAAGAATTCTTTGTCTGTGTTTTCACTAGAAATCTTAATTTTAAAATTTTGGGGTGTTTTTTAAAATACATATTTTTATTGATTTCAGAGAGAGAGGGAGAAAGAGAAACATTGATGTGAGAGAGAAACATTGATCAGTTGCCTTCTGTAGGTGCCCTGATCTGGGACCTAACACACAACCTACGTAAGTTCCCTGACCGGGAATTGAACCAGCAACCTTTAGGTGCACAGGATGATGCTCAACCAACCAAGCCACTCTGGCCGGGCAAAATTGTGTGTTTTTCTATTTCAGGAAAGCTTGCACAATCCATGTCCAATATACCAAGATATACCACTAAAATGTGTATGCTCACCACCTCCATTATATACATTTTATTCTTTAGGCCTTGAACTCTTTCCCCAAAGATATGCATAGCGGGGAAAAAAAAGGATTAACAAACAAACAAACAAACAAAAAGATATGCATAGCGATGGTAGAAATCAACTTTTCCTCTGCCTTTCCTGTTCATGTTCCAGCGCTGCTGAGCATCACTGTGCATTCTAGACATTTCACATTTGCAACTGAGCTTTGTGTGACCTCGTTTGGTTTTTCAGACCACAAGCATTTTCCCAGTAAATATAAAAATGTATAAGAAATAATAGGCCTCAGTGATTTGGTCTTTACCTAGGTATTCTCCAGGAGACAGTTGCTAAAGAGATGAAGACTAAATGAGTAGCATAAGTTCACAAAATTTTCAGTGGCTACATATGTTATAAAGATTCACTACAGAAATAATTCAGGTACCCTTTAAAATGTGTATGATTATCCAAAAAATTATTTTTTAAATAAAGTAGATATATATGAAAAATATGACTACAAATAAAAATAAAGGTCAGAAGTCATTCTCCCTTGATGTAGAAATACAAAATATATTAGTAAGATTTCTATGGAATCTTTTCAGAAATTATAGTGAATTTTTTTTTTACATAACAGAAGTAGGTTAGAATGTGGTTGGCTGAGCAAGATAATATACCAAATCTTTAACTTGTAATTATTAAGATGCAACGGGATAAAAATGCATTCTCTCTGAAAGGGAAGCACTGGTGTAGGACAAACTGTGTGGATGGCCTAAACACTGACCGAAAGGTTGTTAGGAGTAAACAGTATCACAAATATTTGTTAAAAGTGTTAATTTGGCAAGTGCTACATAATATATGGAATACTTTACCAAGCATTTTCCTATCATTGTATTCACTTCTGAAAAGAGTCCCTTAGAATAATAACCACTATTTGATACTAGGGAGTTTTCATTAAAATGTAGACTTAAATAATGTATACACAGGTAATGTAAGAAAACGGGCGTTCCCAGGCAGCGGCATATAGATTCTATTCTTTCTTAATGGTAAATTAAACTACCACAAAGAAGAAGCGCTATTAAAGATCTGGGAGATTCACAGCAGAGCAGTAGTTAGGATTAGAGCTAGTAAATTGGCATAATGAGGGGATAGCAGAGGGAAAGTTTAGGGCATCTGGGTTACTCAAAATGAGAAAGAACAGCTATTAACAATGTTTACTAGTGCAAGTTTCATAGGGACAAGAAGTATTATTTAATAATGACTCCATGAATAGCTATGTCCTTGAATATGCCTGTTTAAAACAATTTAGATAAACCTGGAAATATTATGTAACTATTTTCACCCCGGCTACCTTCTACAAGGACACAGGCCTACTGATAATTTGAAACACTATAAATCATGAGTGTTTCCTACTTGAAGGTCCAGGGTTGTACTACAAACAACAATCTTTTAAAAGCTGGAGAGATCAGGGTGCTTTGCAAAGACCTTTTCAACTTGGCTAATAAGCTTTTATTTACTTTAAAAAAATTGTATTTAAAGTATACATAATAGTTTAAGTAGAATGAAGCTAACCAGTTTATGGCTAAATGGTTGACCCCTAAGAATTATTCCATTCTTGAGGTTCCATAGCTTTATAGATAGAAGAAGAAACACAAAAATGGTAGGGGAGTAGGATTTGTTTCACCTGTTAACTGGCAGCTCAATCTTAGTTACAGCTTTAAATAGTCACTTTAACGAACACTTTCATTCTAGCTTTTGTGCAATAACTCAGTGGACTGATGACAGAATGCTGATGGCTTCAAAGGATAACATTCCTTAACTGCAAGTGCAAGGATTTGTGTTGGGTTCAGGAAAAGGAATATATAAAAAACAGTATGATGACTCTAGTTAATAATACTGAATTGTATATTTGAAAGTTTTCAAGAGAGTAGATCTTAAAATGTAACTATATGTGGTGATGAATGTTAACTAATCTAATGGTGGTGATCATATATCAAGTCATTATGGTGCACACCTAAAACTAATACAATGTAATATGTCAATTATATAGCAATACAATTTTTAAAAAAAGAAAAGATACAACAAACAACTTGTTTTAGATATTTAAATGATCACCAAAGTAGGTTTATGACATTAGTTCATAGTATACAGATTTGGAAAGAAATCTGTCTTATATTTGTAGTTGGGTTCCTGGCAATGTAGTGTGGAAAGATCCTTGAATCTTCTCTCTCTTTCACACCCCACTTCTAACCATTAGTAAAGTCTGTCATATCAACCATTTATGTACCTCCAGCATCTGACCACTTCTCACTCTTTCCACTGGCATCTGGTCCAAACCACTGAGCTCCCTCATCCTGCCTATTGCAATCAATACACCACCAGTCTCTCTATATCCAGCCATACCCTCAATGGTTTACTAGTTTCCACTCCATAGTTATAATGGTCCTTGTAGGACATAAATCAGATCAGGCCGTTCGTCTGTTCAAACCTTCAGTGGTTTTGCATCTCATTCAGACTTAGTCAAAAGCCCAGTGCCATCCACAGTCTGGCACTCCCTTTCCTTCCAGACCTCGTCTCCTTCCATAGTCCCTCCCTCAGCCACACCAGCACCACTGGCCTTCTTTAGTGCCTCCAATAGATGAAGCACGGGGATGCATCATGGCTCTCCTATTTATTGTTCCTTCTGCTAGAAATGTTCTGTCCCAGCTTATTACGGTGTCTCACGCTCTCCGGGTATTCAGGTACATATTCAAACACCACTTCTCTGATGAGAGCCTTCCATGACCATCAACATAAGAAGACTCTCTCCTCTCTTCACTCCAACCCCTCACCTGGGTGGATGGCTTTATTTCTTTTCATATCACTTATAACCACTGGCCACGCTAAGTGGCACTTGTTTGACATCTGTCTCTGCTATAGAACAGGTTTCATATGAGCAAACAGTTTTGTCTAATTTGTTCACTGAAAATTCTCAGTACCTAGAACAGAACCTGACACGTATTTATGGAATGAATGTCTAAGATCCGCTAAAGCTGATTAAATATATTATACTGATGCTAGGGAGCCCCCAAAATGGGAGTCCTCAGCTGAGTGTAAGGGAGACCACACCCTCTGAGGTGCATGTCTTGCTTGCCACTATAAGGGTCTAAAAGGCCCTTCACAACCAACCTCATCAGCGCCTCCACCTCTAACCATTTGGAAAAAGTGGGTCATAAAAAATGCATTGGGAAATCCCTATTAAGTCAGCAATACAAATTCATAATGTGGCATATCATTCCAAGTCACAGTTTAAACATACGTTTGAACTATTTATTTTCTCAAGGAACCAAGTATGTTAGTAGCAGAAAAAGAAAAAAGAACACGCCACACAGGTATTTTTAGTTTTTTCTTTCTGGTCTACAGAAAAAAACACCACTTACTTCATGTATCTAGCAAGAAAGAGTGGTAGAAAGCCAGAAGGTGAGGGTAGAATTAGACATTTTCAGACTCAAGTCTAGCTGACTGAACTGTCAGGTGCTACAGATAAAAAAATAAACAAAAATAGATGTTGAATTGCGTATTTCTCAGGCTCAGTGTCAACTGACTATAAATGTCTTATCTCTAGAGAAAGGAAGTTAAAGAAGTGAGGATGTATGAGCGATAAAAGTCAGCAGCGACAGAAAGTTAAATAAGCCAAGAAAGAGAAACCATTTTATTTTTATAATTACATCATCAGATTGAAGTTCTGTTTCTCAATTGAAAACAAGATATTCTACCAAAGAAATGATTAAATTTACCAGTGAGCATAAGAAATAACAAAGACTTGATATTTATGAGACAGTGGTGTAGAGAGAAAGATGTTAAATTGTATTATGCCATTCTTCAGATTAAATTTTGATTCAATTTCAGAAAAAAAAAATCAAGTATGAATGTTCATTCTGAAAAGCCCAGGAATTCATATTTCTAGACCGAGAATAGACAGTGATATTTAGCTTGGCAAAGAAAAATGTCTCAACTTTAATGTTTTTGAGGCACTGGCCTTATTGGATTACTGGAGAGTAACTGAAACTATACTTTTCAGAATCTTTTATCTCTTAGGGTTTACATATAGAAACCACTTCTGAAATTCTCTACAGCTAACAATTATAACATTTTGTATTTGAGATATCGTTAGCCTAAAAGTGTTCCCTTTTAATCTGATATTATTAACTTTGAATAGTTCATAAAGAAACTTTTAAAATAGCAATTTGTGTATCTACAGCATTGATTCATCTGTGCAAAGTAAATCCTTGGAGATAATTGTATCGAAGTGTTAAAGTTGTGATCCATTGAAACCACATAAAGAATCATGTATGCACTTTTCCTGGAGAAGTATTGTTATATCATCAACAATCATATAAGATTTTGCTTAATGCTAATACTCTGAACAATTAATATAAGTAGCATAATCATTCTGAAATGCTCTCTCCTATTAATTACATGACAATGATTTTATGCTGTCTTGTTCTGAAACTCTTTATACATACTCTCTCTGATTATACTTACTCTGACTCTTTAGGCAACACCTTACATCTTTTAGACTATGTTGTTATTGTCCTAATAGTAGAGAAAAAAATTTTTTTCAACTATCACTTTTACAAAGTCAATTACCAAGTATATATCATAAATTTCACTTCTCTACAAAAGTTCAAGACCTCATTTTATTTTTCACTTGAGGGTTACACTTGAATATAAATATTAATATGTAAAAGACATGCTCAAATGTTCATTAAATAAATATAATCTCAATTCCTCTCTCCTGTCTTATACCTCAGTCAGTTATGGAATGCTGCCATTTCTACCATCAGACAATCTCAACTTCATAACCACATTTTGGTTACTATTTCTACTACCAGTAATTCAAGTCTTCATTTTCTCCTATATGGATTATGATACAAAGCCTTTTAGTGTTCATATTTATAGCATTTCTCCATTTCCACAAATTCTCTTTCTGCTCTAACACATTATTTACCAAAGCACCACCCTCATCAAGTCAAGCTTTAGTAGCTCCTATTGTCTTCAGAACCATCCTACACCTCTTAGATTTTATTTCACTTTTACTTCCAAACATATATGCTTTTATCAAAATAGGCCATTTATACCCTACACATAACCTCAACTTTCACATCTCTATACTGTTTTTTGCTAAAGAATGTTCTGGAACATAACCATCTCTTTGCCACTCACACTCCTTCATGTGGATGATCCAGTCATTGTCAATGATCCAGTCTACCTTTCAAAGTCAACACTAAGTGGTTCCTTCCTAAGTTTTTCTAGATCTTTACACAGAAGACTATCTCTTAGAATGAATGTCTTAATATTTGTTTTTTATGACACATACCAAGTGTACTTGGTATTTTATTTCTTTTGTTTATGTCCACAAATAGACTGCAATCTCATGTTAAGATTATTCATTTATTTGTAATGACCTGAATCACTTAGGGAAATAGTAAGATATAAGGCATTTTTTAAAATGGAACATAGATAGTAGGCTGGTAACATGTGACACATCACTGATGTTCCTTGAATTCAGTTTGATGAGTACAATTCTACTAGTAGTTCCAAGTTCAAAATTAAAATAATTTCTAAAGAACAGGCTATACTTCCTTATAAATAAATCAAATATAAATTGCTACATGAAGCTTTTATGCAAAATAGATGGACTAAAAGCATAATGAAAAACTATAAAACACTCTGCTGCAGCCTTAGACAAATCTTCAGAACAATGGAAATGCATGAGTATGCCCTATGACTGATCATGTGAGATCTCACACATTCTAGTCTAGCTTTGGAAGTGAAAACAACTGGGCCTCAAATTATTTACTTTTTTCCATTCAGTCCTTCATCCTCTTTGTATCTAAAAAACCTAACTTTTATCCTTTAATTACATTTTATACTATAATAGATATAGAAATGATAACAAAAGGTACAATTTCAAAAGAGTGAGGTCAGCAAGGTACAGAGGACATGAAGGATATGGGAGGTTTAATTTGTGAGTTTCCAGAAAGCTTTTCAGAAAGGAGTTTCAGGAAAGTGATGAGAGAAATGCTGAACTACAAGAGACTGAAGAGAAAATGTTTGGAGAGAAAAGTATAGAAAGCAAGTTTTAAACAAATCTTTAAAGAATATTTTCAGTGAAGACAACTAATTTTAAATAATATTAAGACTTGGTCTTCCTGACTTACTTGATAATAAAAATGTTTGTTTTTTTAAATTCACATTTTTTACTGAGATAAAAACAACTTATACAGAATATTTAGAACATTTAGAATACAATTTTATAATAAACTGAGGTATATTGAAAGTTAAAATCTCTCTGTAGCATATCAGTTTTCATATTCATTCATTAATTCATTTAATCAGTAATTATATTAGCTATTAGTAGAGTGATTAGTCTTTAGTAAATGCTCATTAACTTTCATTTATTATAATCATTATGTGTCTATTTGAATTTCATATTCACATGTGAATATGAAAAATAAGTATTCCATTTAAGATAAATTATTTTACAAATGCATTAGCTTGTTTAATATCTTTGTTCATAAAAGCATTTCTTCCAAATCTTGTGTTAAACATTTTGAGATCATAAGTCTTTTGAAAAGTTGATCAAAGCTATGGACCTGCTCCCTCCAAAAATGAACATGCATGCATATATACCAAACTGTTCAGATTGTTAGCATATAAGAGCATTTTATCTATCAAAAGTTGGGACAGGTAGGAATACTTTTTAATTTAAAAATCTTCAAAACTTTTCATTTGAACCATTTTTGAAGATGTCTTTCCAAAAAATGTCACTTATTTTCCTGCCATATTATTTAGATTATAGAAACTATCATCTTGATGAATAAAGGCCATGTCTTTAGACCTAAATTATTGTCCTTTGGCCCTGGATGGTTGGCTAAGTTGGTTGGAGGGTTGCCCCATACACCAAAACGTTGCTGTTTGATTCCTGGTCAGGACACATACCTTGATTGTGAGTTCCATCCCAGTCATGACCTAGACTGGAGAAACGAATTGATGTTTCTCTCTCATATCAATGTCCCCTGCCCCCGCCTCTAAAATCAATAAAAACATATCCTCGGTGAGGACTTAAAAATAAATCAATAAATGATTGCCCTTTGTCTTAGATATACTGTCCTCAAGTCTGAGGCATGAGGAGTAGTTTGTTCCCACAGTGTGGACTCCATACTCTGCTGCATTCTTTCAGTACTTCATGGTCCTTAGTGTTTCAGCATTTCATCTATTTTATTTGCCACATATGTGACTCCAACAGCACTGTGTCTGCTTCTGACTCCTTCTTTCTAAACCAGGACCCAGAAAACAAAAACACTGAAAATATTTAAAGTTGGGGAATCAGTAAGGTTCTGACTCTCTTATTGAATTTATGGTCTTCATGACATTTATTTTTGGCTGTTCAATTTTGTCTCTTTTTCAGGGACCTATTATCTATATTCAAGAAAAGTGAGGTGGCTACGCATATAGGCTTTATAAAAAAAATTATAATCTCTTTAAAAGACATGATGATCTTTTGAAGCTCTTTAAGTAGTCTTAATCCAATACACTGCGAAGAAAAGGGCCATCAGGAATTATGAATCATTCTCAATTACCTAGTCTCTGTTTATCACACATGCTGTGTGTATTGTGTGTATGCAAGCATGTGTGTTTTCAGTATAATGAGCTTGATGTCAGATAATTAATATTTGGACTTTGGATACAAGATAAATGAGTACCAACTCACGTTTTACAATTTCTACTGTAAAATATTCTCCAAGTTTGTCCTTATCCAAATATCTTAGAAATGTCAGATAAACAGTATAATCACAAAATCATATATTAGTACCAAATTGGATAACATAAAGAATATTAATAGCAATTATTACTCATATTATCCAATTCGGTACTAGTGAATTGTGATGCTTAATTTTACGTGTAACTTGACTGGTCTAAGAGGTGTCCAGAGAACTGGTAACCACTAAGCAACACTGGCAGGGCTGCTTAGCATATTTCTTAAAGTTTAGTGATGGTAGCCTTGGCCAGTGTGATTCAATAGGTTGGATGATTCAATTGGTTCACCGAAAGGTAGCTGATCCCATTACCAGTCAGGGCACATGCCTGCGTTTCGGGTTCTATCCCCCATAGGGGGCATTCAGGAGGTAGCTCATCAATGTTCCCTTTCATATCAATGTTTCTCGCTCTCTCTCTCCCTCTCCCTTCCTTTCTCTCTAAAAATCAACAATTTCTTTTTAAAAAGTTTAATGATGGTAAAGTAGGCAAACCTAGAGAACCTAATCAAAATGCAAAAAAAAATAATAATAATACACACATTTTTCAAAAATATAATTTTGGGAAGTCCAGAGAAAGGTAAAGAGGAAATGATGTTGGAAATTTATGGAATTTTATATAAATCATATCGGTACTATAGAGAATTTGATATGATGTTATTCAAGCAGACTGCTTCAAGATTCAAATTAAGTTTTCTAGACTCTAGGATTGGCTTTGTCTTTTAGAGTTTTCTCTAAATACATTTTGGACAAATGCTATGCATTACTCTGATAATACTTTTAATTAACAATGCCTTTCAGAATTAGATGTTAACACTTACAAAAAGGAAAAAAAATAATAGCTATTTGCTTCTTTTCAGTTTTTCTGGTATATTACTTTGAGAATTATCCAATCTGGCAGAGCTGTCTTCATGTTCTTTCTCCAGAAAAGAAGTAAAAAATAAGGCCCTTAGGGGAGTGGTCCCAGCTTGAATGACCAGCATCCCTAGAAACTTCCAGGTTCTTCCCAGGTGCCCCCCAAATCATAGCTCAACATGCTATCCCTTACCTGTAGATTACCTTTCTTCTCTTTGCCTAGCTACTTTTGGAATGAACATATAATTTGGATTTGCTTGGGTTTTTGAACTCATCAACAAAGATACTATTCTTCCTTTTTCTTCTCATTGGCCCTAACAAGGGATAGCTCATTTCATTCCTGAACCAGCACAAGCTGTTGAACACCCTCTCTGGGGAAGATCTGGGCCTTCAAACTGACTCTGAAGGTGAATTACGATATAAATTTGACTGGTGAAACCTTATGCTGCATGAAGATGCTATATGGGAAAGAAAATGTCACTCCATTGCATAGCTTTCCTCAACTGAAGAATATTACTGGTAGTTAGCTATCACCCATTGCAATTTGAGGTCAAGTCACCTTTGTAAAAGGTATCTTAGGATCAAATGAGTCTCTGAGGGAGAAAACAATATAAAGGGAACCACCACAAGTCTTAATCATAGAAAAAGTATGCTCTATACCAGTTGAACCCTCTGCTAAGTTAGGTCTCTTCTTGAACCAGAAACTAATGCTTAAACATCCAGTGAATAAGAATGTGAAGTAAGATGTTTATTTAAACACATTACTCTCTGTACTATAGCATGTGGCTAAAAGAAAATCTTCCTGAATTATAGTAACATCACGAGAGGAAGCTTTAAGAAATGAGAAAACTATAAATTCAATGCATTTAAGATCTGACCATTTTTTTGCTCTTACCATTTTTTTTAACTACAAAGAGAAATGTGCCATTTGGTTAATTATTGTTGGCTGAATGAAACTGTGGCAGCCTCAAAGTGTGTGTAGGTTTTGCTATGTAACTTTTCTCTATAAGGGACAATATTAAGGCAACTAAAGGAAGAAATGTGTTTTCAATGTATGTGCTCAACATTACAGAACCTACTACAGAGGAATCTGAGAGATCCAGTGTGTCTCGGGAGCCACTCAGGAAAAAAGTAACTGCAGTAATAGCACCATGATCATGACCCTTAAAGGTGTTCTGAAGCCTTCTACAACCCATGCAGATCCAGCACTTCCTCGGGACAACTAGCAGGAGAGGAACTCGGCATCCTCATATGGAGAACTATAAAGACTCATTTTCTTAAGAAACACACTCGAGTGTATATTACATATTTTTAACATTAGATTGAAGAGCAATGAGCATTTGGCAATGGAAAAAGAAGGACATATTCTCCTTTAAATATACATGTGCAGATAGATAAACATCAGTAGGTCTATATGCATTCCTACAAATGAATGCAGATGCATGCAAATGTGTGTGTCTGTGTGTGTGTGTGTGTGTGTGTGGTGAACTCATCTAAAAATCAGACACCAGGAATCCATAATACATTACTCTGAGATACTTAAGGATAGGAACAATGGACAATTACACTTAGAAATGGATGGCGCAGATACTTGCAATTTTTTTTTTTAATTTCAGTAAGATTTTGGAAAAAATCCTATTTCTTACCTACATTTCCAGTCATTAAGTATGAATTCTGAAAGTCCATCATCCCCATTCCAACAATGTGTATAAAGTCTTCAATCACCTGCATCAACTCTATTGAGCCTGGGTAAATCTATAAAAATAAGAAAAGATTAAAATGAAATAAAAAGTCTACGCAATGGGATATGTAACTGGAATTAAAAACAATACCAACTACACAATGAGGTCACAAATAAGTTCTGATTTATTTAAAGACATTTCTGCAACTGGCAACAATTGTATTTTTTAACTAATAGCTGAGAACAACAGCAGGTGTCACACAGCAAGAACTTTGGAAGTGATATGATGCAGTGATTAATCCTTTATAAATGTATAGAAACTCAAAATATCCAACAGATGGTCTACTTAGAAATAGAGTGTCTTTACTTTTGATGGGCTCCTTCCCATACTTAAAGGCAACATAGAACAAACACTGAAATTTGGGGGCTTTTTAAATTTTATCTACTAGCATCTATATGATGGAAACTAGAAGAAAAACAATTATTATTGATATATACAAACTATTAAGTCTACCACATAATAACTAAATATCTTGGAAGCGATATTTATTTCAAATAATTATAATACCCACTGTATTAATAACTTTAGAAGTAATTTTAGGGCCATAATAACAGCTCTAGAGTAGTGCTTCACATGTACTTATACAGAACAAACCTCAAATGATGCCATCTCACACACTACAAACAGATGAGTGCTTTCTTAAAGACGACCTGATTCTGCCAATAGCTCAGTGTGTGGAACACGAAAGCCATTTAAAAGGTGACATGAATTTAGCAAGTATAACCCATAATGCTTCTTGGGTCAGCCTGCATTATATAACCATATTAGAACAAAAGAGTCTTTGGAAGTTAAATTCATTTCTTTTAGCCATTTAGCACCACTGCAGCTTCTAGCCATGAGAAAAATGAAGTGGATTAAAGAGTTTCCGTGGCTTTGTATTTGCAAAGGGTAGTGCAGAGGTGGAAGCCATGCTGATCAGCAGGAAAGCATACAGGAAGAGCCGGAAGAGGGCTAGAGGAGTGAGAAGACTTGGTCCCTGAGGGTAGCAGGCAGTGTGTGTTTGTTACAGGAACCTGTGGGTGCGCTGGTCTAAAAATCAGACATCGAAGATATACATATATTTACTTACATATGCTTGAAGATGTCAACAATGGATATTACATTTACAAATATTTGGCATAAATAGCTGTGTGTTTTTTTTTTTTAATTCAGAAATATTTAGGGAGAAATTCTATTTCTTACCTACATTTCCAATCATGAAATATGAATTCTGAAATGTCATCATCCCCATTCTAAAAATGTGCACAAAATGTCCATCCGCTCCAAGCTTCCAGCTACTACTGCATTTTTCCTTCTGTTTTTGTGTAGGTGTATGTGTATATGAGTATGTGTAGTGTAAGGGCAAATACAAATTAAAACTAAGAGGCTTTGCCCAGCTGGTGTGGCTCAGTGGTTGAGCATCAACCTATGAACCAGGAGGTCACGGTTCGATTCCCAGTCAGGGCACATGCCTAGGTTGCTGGCTTGATCTCCTTCGTGGGGTGTGCAGGAGGCAGCTGATGAATGATTTTTCTCTCATCATTGCTGTTTCCATCTCTCTCTCCCTCTCCCTTCCACTCTGAAATCAATAAAAATATATAAAAATAAAAAACTAAGAGGTTTAATTTTCTCTGTTGAAAATAAGAGACACCCTTCCCCAAACCCGCTCCCACGTCTTCCCGTTTCTTTGAGCATTTACTTTAGAAAAGGAGTCATTGTTGAGTTCTTTCTCTGTCTCTTTCAAATATTGGTTAATCTTTTAGAAAGTGAAATAGCCTCTTACCAACTTAAAGACCCAGGCGTGTCTTTCTTTGAAAGAAAGGTAAAAAGGGAGACAGTGACCCCACTTCTCAGTTTCTGTGGGAGGGTCGGGCCGAACTTCAGCAAGCACCTTGCTCTAAGGTGCAAAACTACCTTCAGTCATTAAAACGTAAGACTTTTCTTTTCTTTTTTTTTACTTTGGTTAAAGCCAATTAACTAACACATGGTCACCTCATTACCAAGTGAATTTCAGATGAACTGTGTGTGACAAATGGTGCTATCAAGTCCTCTTACTTGAGGACTAGTTACTGTTTATCCTGAGGACACGTGTATAATCTGTTGTATTCTCTGGGCTATACAAAGGGGTGAGATGTCTTTTTGTCTTTGCATTTTCTTAGCAGTGTGCCTGTGACCCATCACATTCTGGTGCAGTTTAGCGCTTATTCAATAAAAAGAGAAAACTTTTCTTTCTCTTCTACCTTTGCGGAGAGGTTTGCTAGGCTGATAGGCTAACAGAAGATTTTGTTTTTAACTCTATTTCCCCAGCAGTAGTCAAATATAGAGCAGAGGTTGGTAACCTTTTTATGTAAAGGGCCAGACG
Source organism: Eptesicus fuscus (assembly GCF_027574615.1). Classification (NCBI taxonomy): domain Eukaryota; kingdom Metazoa; phylum Chordata; class Mammalia; order Chiroptera; family Vespertilionidae; genus Eptesicus; species Eptesicus fuscus. The sequence continues at coordinate 31,095,915 of NC_072482.1, read as the reverse complement.
GGGAACATTTTCAGTTTCGTGGGTCAGGGGGTCTCTGTTGGAATAACTTAACTCTTGCCTTGTCTCACAGAAGCAGCCATAGATATTATGTAAATGAATGAATGTGGTTATATTCCCAAAGTTTATTTGCAAAACACGTGTGAGGCTGGATTTGGCTTGAAGTTTGCCCACTCTTGCTGCAGATAGGGGAACCTTCAGTATAACGAAAACACAGAACGTAATATCACGCCTGAAATTAAAATGGCTTGTCTGGACTGAAATGGACTTGTCTGTTCACATCACAGTGATGGCGTATAAAACAGTGTAATACAAAGTGCAGTCTCTTTTTTTTTCTACTTTAGTATACTACATTTTGAGTAGAATGCTGAAACTAAATATAGTTTCATCCTTCCTAACGATGGCTGATGTGCAGCAAACAAGTTCTGAAATGATTCTATTTTTTTGTTGTTGTTGTTCAAAAGTGTCATATTTTCCAAATGCCTATATAACTAGTTTTCCAAATGCCTATATAGCCATGTGTTATATTTTACTTTGCTGAGGCAATTATGCTAAAATAAGATAAGTGGCCCACTAGGGATGAGGGACTATCTTTGGTGGATTTTAAACCAGGCTTATTTCTGAGGGAGGAGTTCACCCTTTGTGCCACAAACTTGGAGACTCATCTACCATGTGGATGCATTTATGAACATACCTCTTAGTAAAAGCTACAAAAAAAAAAACAGTTGTTTTTAATTTCAAATGGTTATTTTTAAAAAGCATTAAGGATCATCACCACTGAAAAATAAGTAAAATATATGACTATAGTTAACTTAAAAATCACAGGTAAATAGATGGATAGATGGATTATGGATTCAGAATTTTCCATTGCTGAGTTCTGCCACCATTCATTATTCACTCACGTGGGGACCTCACAATAAATACCAGCATCTGATAAACTGCAGTCTTGTTTTAAATAGGGTGTTATACATTTGTTCTAAATATATCCATAATTAATAGTCGCCAGGATTCTAGAAAGAGGTGCTTAGCTTCAGTGGCAATTTACTAAGGAAAGACCTTTTACTTACAGTGAGTGGATGAGGCTTTCCTCTCGAAAAAAATGCCAAGGACAAATATATAATTCAAATGAGTAGAAAAGGATTCAGGGTCTTAAACCAAGGAGTGCTTTTTTTTTTTTTTTTCTTGCTATGGCCAGAAGCACAGAATTGGTACCTGATAATGAGGTAGATGCACACTGGATTATTTTCAGAGCTCTTATCATAATAGGAATAAAGGGCATGCTCTACTCCTCGGGACCCAGATGTGATTTAAAAGGAAGAAGGGGTAGATGGCTCATCTGAACCTCAGAAAATATTCTTATTTTCAAGAATGCATTGTTCCCTTGGAATTTTTAATAAGGGTCAAGTAAAAAACAAAGTTTAACATTCCGTTAAATTAAATTTTTACAGGATTATAAAAAACATTCTCCTTTTCTTAACCTCTAACCCCCTTTTTCTGCAATATAGAAAAAATGTTATTGACCATATGTCAGATAGTCTTGCACCAGTGGCAGTGCAAAGCATTTTAAAACAATAACTAAACCAATAAGGCCACTTGCTATACTGATCATGCACAGCAGAAAGAGAAAAAAAACAAACCACAGAATTTTCCATTTAAGCGTTTAAAATGAGAACTCATATTTACAACTTTTGGCTTTGGATCAAAGTGCAAGTCTACATGTATGATCCAGATTATATATAGCATGGTAGTAAATGCAAATTATTTTATTCCTTCATACCCCACTGTTCCATTTGCAATATGTGCTTTTACACTTGCTGTTTTTACCAGTCTGAAGACAGGAAAGAAACCAACTGACAAAGCGTAGAGTTATTATGTATTAAGTTATAAATTACTTAAACCTGCTCAGTTTTCCCACGTTAAGAAAGATCATTCATTCCATTGATTGTTATGATAAGAGAGAAATTTGTTTCTGTAAAATTATAGTATAATATAATCCACAATGACTTCTAAAAGTCCCCTTTTATGTTCTTGGAACGACAAGCCATTAATTTCTTCACATATTTTTAAACTTTATTTAACCAACTTCACTTTACATTGTGAAATAACTCCAACCTTACCTGTTGTGCATCTTCCCATTTTTCTTTGTTTTCTTCATCTAGAAGGTTGCTAACTATTTGAAAGAAGTTCTGAAAATTAAATTAGATAAAGGTTTAATGTTACAGGAGAGAATGTACTTTCCGACAATATCCATTGGGTCTGATTTTATGATGAGGGTATAAACCCTTTGCAATATTGTTGTATGGCCCTAACATATTATTCTAGATCTCTGAAGACCCTTTCTCAGCACCATAATTCTAGAATTTCTACATTAACTTCACATATATACCTCAGAAGACACCAGAAAAGGTAAAGCAGTGTCACAATAATTTGATCTATTATGGACTCTCTATTCTGTCATACTATTGCTAGAAATGAGTTTTCTTCCTTTTGTAATGAAAGTCCCATGTTTCTGTTATTACAAGTTAACTGGTTGTGAACCGCGTTTGCTACTTGAATTGCAGTTTCAATGAGCATTATAGCAAAGCTGAGGCAAGTGACCAGCTTCCTCAGCTGGATCCTGACTCTGTCCTTCCTGGTTAGTCTTACTTAACTTTTACAACTACCTATTTCAAAAATTACATGAAATTTTCCAAGTACCTGACATTTAGCACATGGTCCACTCTCAATACATCTGAGCTATTTTCTAATTGCTTTCTTTGGTCCTCTGCCTCCCTCCAGGAAGCTATGTGGAGGAATGAATAGACACAGTAACATGTTCTACTAAAGTTCCAAATTCTTGCCATCACCCTCATCCCTAAGTAACTGTTGAAGGACCTCCTGGCTTGACCTTAGGCTAGCAGTACGCAAAACGAGTTTTTGATTTTCTCTTTATGTGCTGACAGGCACACTTTGACATTCATTTTTCATTCCCAGGGTCCACATTGCCAGAGAATGGGGCTCAGTTCGGTTCCATTGTGTTATACTATTTCACACACGGGGATGCTTACTGGAGAGACCCCCCTGAGCTCTCACACGCAGTGTCTTCAAGACACAGGAGCCAGGAGAGGAAAACCAGGTGCCCGTGGAGGATGGGCAGTGACTTGGGGTCACAGGACACCTAGGAAGTGTAAAATGAATCCATGACATTTGCCTTAAACTACGGAGACAGTAGCCCTTGGTTGTGTTCTTGGAGGCTTTACTAACTGGTCTGTGTATACTAGTAATTCAGCAGGAGCAAGGCCTCGTACGAATACATTAGTTCAGAAAAGGACTCCCTCGAGGCGGGAAATAATCATCATCATTTTTTTCAGTCTCTTCAGTCTTCCTCCCTATCTAGCTTTTCAAAGCAGGCCTTTATTCTAATTCCAAATAAATTCACCTGGGTGTTTTTACAGGAAAAACAAAGCTGCTTCATTTCTCTTCTCATGTGGTTTGACACTGTTGGTATCTATATTTAATTGCCCTATTTATACTATTTATTTTAATAGTTTCTGGCAATCAGGTGGTTGAAACATGTTTTGAGTCATACCCTCTATAAAAGTCACAGAATATTTTGTACAACTCTTGGAAAAAATTGCAAGTCTGTTTTAGACTTGTTTTCAATTCATTTTACCTTTTTGTACTACCAGCCATTTTTTTTTTCCCACTTAAAATTTCCTGGATGGAGCTATAACATTTTAAGGGCTTAGTTCATTGAGCTGTAACTCTACCTATGGGCAGAAAGAATTAACCTTCAGTGTTAGCCAATTGCCTAAGGCTGGTTAACTCAGTAGGAGACCCGTTGCTAATGAGGCAGAAGTTGCAGATTTCATCCCTGTCCATGCCAGTCAGCTGTGCTGAGGTCCAGGACCCTGATCTGCATCTTAATCCCTGCCAGCTTTTACACAAAATGCATGCTGGTGCTAACAAGAGACATCACGAGAATGGGGAGCAATTTGTGTAAATGCATCTCCATTTCTGGGAAAACACAAAGAATGGTTTGCTCACAGTGGGTCAGTGACTACACTGTATATGAAGGATAGTCAATTCCTGATCAAAATGATAAATTCCGAGTTCGGTTATTTTTAAATCAGCAAAGGGCATACATCAAAAACACAAATTATTAAATTACATTCAACTAACCAGAGAGTATGAGAAATGTGTTTGTATCACTTTCTAGGCCAATAAATCAGACTCTACTAAATCAGTGTGAGAAAGTAGTACAGAATTAACTTCTCCTCCCTGTCTGCTAATTTGGGAACCATCAGTTGTGGGGCTACGCAGAGGCACAGTGAGCTAAGCCCAAACATCTTAAGGAGGGGGTTGAGGGGCATTTATGGGAGACAGTATTTCTTGCTCATCAGTGTATCCTCAGCCTTGTCCCTAGCAGGTGTTTAATGAGATCCCGACTTAAAAGAAATGCAGTCATGCACCACATAACATCTTGGACAACAATGGACTGTATATGATGGTGGTTCCATCCTATTTAATAAAAGAGTAATATGCAAATTGACCATCACTCCAAACACAAGATGGCTGCCCCTGTGTGGCCAAAGATGGCTGCCCCCAATGTGGACACAAGATGGCCGCCACAAGATGGCCAGCAGGGGAGGGCAGTTGTGGGTGATCAGGCCAGCAGGGGAGGGCATTTGGGAGGGACAAGGCCTGCAAGAGAGGGCAGTTAGGGGTGACCGGGCTGGCAGAGGAGGGCAGTTGGGGGGGATCAGGCCTATAGGGGAGGACAGGTAGGGATGACCAGGCCTGCAGGGGAGGGCAGTTGGGGGTGACCAGGCCTGAAGGGGAGGGCAGTTGGGGGCAACCAGGCCTGCAGGGGAGGACAGTTGGGGGTGACCAGGCCTGCAGGGGAGGACAGGTAGGGGTGACCAGGCCTGCAGGGGAGGGCAGTTAGGGGCAACCAGGCTGGCAAGGGAGGGCAGTTTGGAGTTACTGGGCCAGCAGGGGAGGGCAGTTAGGGGCAATTGGGTCGGTAGGGGAGCAGTTAGGTGTCAATCAGGCTGGCAGGGGAGTGGTTGGGGGGGTGATCATGCTGGCAGGCAGAAGTGGTTAGGGGCAATCAGCCAGGCAGGCAGGCGAGCATTTGGGAGCCAGCAGTCCTGGATTGTGAGAGGGATGTCCCAGGTGGGAGAGGGTGCAGCCTGGGCTGAGGGACACCCCCCTCTCCGTGCACGGATTTCATGCACCGGGCCTCTAATAAATTATAATGGAGCTGAAAACGCCTATTACCTAGTAACATCATAACCATAGCACAACACATTATTCACATGTTTGTGCTGATGCTGGTGTAAACAAAACTACTGTGCTACCAGTGGTATAAAACTATAGCACATACAATTAATTATATACAGTGCATAACTCTTGATAATGATAATAAATGACTATAGTAGTAGTTTATGTACTTACTATACTTTTCTTTGTTGTTTTAGAGTATACTCTTTCTCCTTATGAAAAAAAAAATAAGCTTGCTGTGCCATGTTAAGCCAGCAGCAGCCTTGTACACCTCACGTCTCTTGATTGCATAATTTTCTCTTTGCTTAATTTTATCTCATGTTGTTTTGTTCATGCTACAGTGAAGTCGCCTAATAAGCATTCATGTGACAGTGAAATCGCCTAATAAGGCATTTTTCAGGACACATCCCATCTTTAAGTGGCACATGACTGTAATGAAGTCACAAGGTCAGTACACCTCTGAGTACTGACTCAAGCATCATTCCTTTGAGCTGACCCTGCTCCTAATCTGTCTCATGCACATTGGGAAAAAAAATAAATTCACTTTGACATTTGCTCAAAGGTCAGGCTGATAGATAAACAGAGTAGAACCAAACACCGTATTGTGAACAGGGGACTTATAGCATTTCAGGCCACTTGACTGAAGTTTTGAGGAGAGAATTAAGTGCCTTCCATGGCAACAGATCCACTACTCGCTAGAGTGTTTAAGAGCTCCGCTACTTGTGGTAATATCCCTCTTTTGATAACTCATGGAGCAGGTCACTTATGTCAACCCTTGAGTGGCGTGTGGCAGGAGATCTTTGTTTTGCTGTGTTTTGATCAGGCCTGATCTCTATGGCCTAGACTTATTTGGAAAATGGAGTGTCCTTGGCAGAGTCTAAGTTTAGAGCTTTAAGTAGTCGGACCTGGTTTGAAGTTTCCCCAACATTTATAAACTGGGTAGTTGTGGGCTAATGTTGCCCACCTGTGTCTTACTTCTCTAACCTGTAAGAGATGATAATAGCTGTTGTGAAGCTTGGAGCTAATTCTTAGCACAGTATCTGACACACACTAAGTGCTCGATATATGGCAGCATTATGATTTTATGCCCTCCGTGTTATCATTTTTATGACTGGCTGCATGATTTGTCTTTATAGCCACATTATGGCAAATATGCATCTATAACACTGCTATAGACTTTCACAACCAGCGGCACTCTCTCCGATCCTCTTTTATAGCCTAATCCTCTCTGGGCAATACATAGAGCACAGAGCTGATTCACCACTAACTTCAGCGTCTATAATTTGTTCAGCAAAAAACTGTCCTTCCTAAGAATGTATTCTGCTGAGAGAAGTTTTCAGTGTTGCTGTCATAAAACACCTACTACGTGAGAGGCACTGTACCCAGCAATTATCGGGCACAAAAGGCATGACTGCTTTCTCTTCGCAGGAAGCATTATGGAAATCAGTGCAGTAAATGGTTGTTATAAAGAGAAGCACACAAGTTTCTGCAACATCCAAAGTGCAATTCCTACAACTCTGGTTCTATTTTGGTTCCTCAGTTTATGTTGGTCATTATATTCCACAAATGAGTGAGATCATGTGATATTTTTCTTTCTCTGGCTGGCTTATTTCGCTTAGCAGAAGCATCAAACAGACTGTCCAACCTATAAGGGAAGGCGGGGGGTGAGGGGATGAGAGATCAACCAAAGGGCTTGTGTGCATGAATATGAGCAAAACCAATAGACACAGGCCGGGGGGTGGGGAGGGCACTTGCTGGGTGGTGGGGGCAGCTGGGGAGAGGTCAATGAGGGAAAAAAAGGAGACTTTTGTAATACTTTAAACAATAAAGAATGTAAATTTAAAAACAAACAAGCAAAACAACGAAGTGCAATTCCTATGTTGGACAACGTGAGACTGAAAGGACACTCTCTTTTATGGAAAGTGGTAAATAATTCTTCATGCAACGTCTGATTGCTTCCACTTGACACGTTTTTCATGGGCTATATATAATTTTATATAGATATACTGAAGCATGTCATAGTGTTGAGCTTTTCCTGAATTCCATGTAGAAACAGAGTTGTAGATTAGGCTAATGATTTAAGATATCTGAGTCCCCCAGGTGTGCTCTCCTCCCCTTAACCCACCAGCAAAATACTTGGGCACTGAGAGACAAAGACAAGCCCTAAGCAGTAGATTTCATAATGGGGAACTGACAGTCTTAAGGAGTAGTGATAGTCCTGACTAGAAATATAGGGGAAGCATAAGAAAGGCTTACAGGCTGGGCAAGGAAGCAGGGACAAGCCATTAGACTAAGGACGTACAGCAGAGGTGGGTCACTGATTCCTCTCCAGAGCAGGTGATGGCTGCAAGGCCACGCATGATCTAGCCCTTCCTATCTCTCCAAGTCTTCATCTAATTTGCTACCTCCTCTCACTATCCTACCCCCTATCCTGCCCCCTGCTGTTTCTACTCCAGATTCATCAGACTTCTTCATGCCCCCAAGCTCCTTTGTGCCCAGCTTCTGGACCTCTACAACGATGTCCCCTCCCTTCTGTTGCTCTACTTCTAATTCTTTACTCAGATAACCCTTTCCTGTTTTTCGTGTCTAGATTTTATATGCAATTTCCTTAAAAAAAAAAAAAAAAAAGGCCTTATCATGTCACCCTCTCCCCAAGTATACTATGTCTGCATATTATTGTTTTTCTTTCTGATCTTGTACAATGAAGATTTTTATTTTTCATTTCCCAATATCTTTGTCATTCAGGCTTAGCACCCAATCCACAGGAAAAGGCAACAGCCAGTATGTAGAAGTAATCAACCATGGAACTATGATGTGAAGAAAGAGGTTCTATCTACCACAAGGGGCCCTTGTTCTCTGTTCTGATAGTCGGCTTTCCCAAACACAGGGAGAACTGGCATGGCAGTCTCTGACTCCACTCCACTCACCATCATGCACAAGCGCCTCAGCAAAACTACCATGCATTCACCACGGATGAAGAATTGCTCCTTCACTCTGAGGTAAAAGAGAGGAGAGTAATGCAGGCAGCCAGCCAGCCATGTAGCACCCACTTACAGGATGACAGGGGACAAACATGCGGACTCAGAGTGTTCTTTTAAAGTATATCACAAATTTTAATTATGATGCACTTGTATGATGATCCATTTAGGGCTTTTTCCTCTACCAGGCTATAATCTAGTTGGGCTTATTTGTATTTTGTTCACTCTTATGCCCCTAGTATACAGCATAAAGCATAGGACAATATACACACTCAAATATTTCAATTTGATTCCATTCCTACTGGATATATGATCATTGGCTAGGCATTGAAGGAATAAAAAATCATCAGTAACCAGTCTTCATCTAATTTGCTACCTCCTCTCAACACCCTCCCTGCCCCATCTTCAGTGCCACCAGGGTTCTCATGAAGCCTAGGAAAGGAACTATCACACTTATTTTTTAAATATGCTTTTTAATTGTTTTTTTAGAGAGAGAGGATTGAGAGGGAGAGAAAGAAACATCAATGATGAGAGAAAATCATTGACCGGCTGCCTCCTGTATGCCCCCTACTGGGGATCGCCTTCAACCTGGGCATGTGCCCTGACCGGGAATCAAACCAGTGACCTCTTGGTCCCTATACTATGGTTTAGATCTTTAATCCAGAATACCTACCCAAGCAGCATATCATCTAACCATGGGTAATTAGAAACTATCAAGGATTCAGGAAGACAGAAGATTATAGTCCAGGGCACCCCTAGCAGGATTCAGGGAACAACGTATATCAAGAATATGATTCAGAGACAAGGAACTGAGCCACTGGAAAAGCAGGGGATAACTGGGGGACAAAGGATTGGGGTACGAAGGTTGGGGAGGTCAGGAGTGGGATCCACAGCAGGCTGGATGACCTGAATGATCAAAGAGCTCTGCCAGCAGCGCTGACTGTCCCAGTTTGACCACAGCAATCTGCCAGATCTAGAGGAATGTGAGAGCAAATTATGGAAGTAAATATTCCACACACTCCTTAGTTTAGGGGCAAAGAAAAACACCCCAAAACAGTCTTTAAGGATATGTCTTTTTCTTTTTCTCTTAGTCACAAATCTGACAGAAACCAGAAACTCGGACTCATTTTGAAAACGACATGAGGACATTGATTGATCCAGGAATCTTTCACACTAATCTCACTGATCTGTGGGATTTCCGAATAGCTTGGATGGACAATTTTTATACAACACTGCCAGTCTCTCCAGGCTAAATTGAGGATCAAGGGCTTTAGCAAGGGGTAGCAGAGTGGGTTTGCTTTGAGGTGCAGAGGGCATGGGGGGCTGCATGGAAAGAAGCAATAGCCAATGTTCTGTGCTATGGGGTATGAACTTGGTCTTATTCTGGGGCTCTCATTTAAAAATAAGAGGACAGAAAGTTAGTGAAACTAATACTATTAAATACGCTAAATGATTTTTTCCCCAGAAGTTTCCTGGCAAAGTTATACAAACATTGTAACTCAGGGTGACAAAATCATCCTCAAATACAGACCAGGGGTGCTTCTTAAGTAAGGAATGAGGTAGTGACCCATCACCCAAGTTTGGGCAGGCCTGGCTGACACATCAGAGCCAGCATGTGTGAGAATCATGTGTGAATTACAAGTTTACCCCTGGCAACACTACAGGCAGAAGCCATAGCAGGTCCTTTCCCTGGGGAAGAGGCCTGGCACATGCCTCTTTGCTAAAGGGAAATTCTCACAGTCCTTCAGGTTTCCCTATTCTAAGTTATATAGTGGCTGCCCCAAATTCATTAACTTGACGCCCTAACCCCCAGGACCTCAGAATGTGAGAGTATGTGGAGAGTAGGCCTTTAAAGGAGTAATTAAGTTAAAATGAGGCCTTTAGGGTGGGCCCTGATCCAATCCAATAGGTGTCCTTATAAGATGACATAAGGACACATAGATACCAGAGGTGGGTGTACACAGAGAACACAGACAGATGGGGACACAGAGGAAGGCAGCCGTGTGCAAAGCTAAGGAGAGAGGCCCAGGAGAAACCATCTTGCACTTCCAGCCTCTAGAATGGTAAGAAAGTAAATTTTTGTTGTTTAGGCCACGTAGTCTGTCTTATTTGTTATGGAAGCTCTAGCAAACTAATACATGCCCCAGTAATTTTTTGGATTCTCACCTGAGGATATATTTTTATTCATTTCAGAGAGAAGAAAAGAAGGGAATGAGAGAGAGAGAGAGAGAGAGAGAGAGAGAGAGAGAGAGAGAGAGAAGAGAGAGAGAGAGAGAGAGAGAGAGAGACTGGTTGCCTTCCATATACACCCTACTGGGAATCGATCGGACCTGCAACCTTTTCATGTACTAGAAGATGCTCCAACCAACTGAGCCACTGGGCCAGGGTTCTCCCAATATTTGATAATAAATGGAATCATAATAGAAAATTAAACTACCTGTAGAGACATTGTGTTAACCCAAATCTCAGTATTTTATTGACTCAGAAGGAAACAATGGGGGATTCTGAAAGGACAAAACCAGGTATCAGATGTTTTACTATGTTTTTAAAGAGTAAAACCACAACCATTTAGTCACATTCCATGGCATTTTTAGTTGACAGACTGCACTATCCTATATAATAAAAGGCTAATATGCAAATTGACCAGTGGAACAACCAGTCGCTATGATGTGCACTGACCACCAGGGGGCAGATGCTCAATGCAGGAGCTGCTCCCTGGTGGTCAGTGAGCTCCCACAGGGGGAGCACCGCTCAGCTAGAATCCAGGCTCACTCCTGAGGAGCCCAGTGGCGGTGGCAGGAGGCCTCTCCTGCCTCCGCCAGCAGCGCTAGAATGTCCAATTTCTGGCCTAAGCCATCAGTCAGACATCCCTCGAGGGCTCTCAGACTGCAAGAGGGCACAGGCCGGGCTGAGGCATGCCCCCCCCCCCCCCCCCCTGCCAAGTGCACCAATTTCATGCACCAGGTGTAAAGAGGCCTGGTGCATGAAATTGGTGCACTTGGCGGGGTAGGGGGCATAGATATATATATAGATATATATATTAAAACATCTTTGTCTTCCTTGCTTTGCCCACCTGATTGCCGCACATACTTTATACTCTCCTATGGAGACTGTGAGCTCCTAGCAGCCAGCAGCCATCTGCTAAAGCCTGTTCATGGTAGGATATACTCATGTTGATTTGTGAAGCAAGATTTGTTACTTAATATCTCACCCATTTAAGGACGTTATTTGGCATCGAATTTCTCATTTTCACCTTTAGAGTAAGGGCAAGGTTTAAATACTGACAAGAAAGAGCTGTTATTTGTACAAGGCTCTCTCTACCACAGAGAAACAACAGGGAATCCTCTCAGGCTGTTAAGCACCGAAAACAGCAGTCATTTACGACTTGGAGCAATTGTCAGCTGGGTGTTAGGGTCCTGTTCAAGACCTGGTTCCCACTGTGCCAGGAATCCCAGGTATTGATTTAAGCTATTCTCTTCATCCACATACTCTCCAGCTTTCAAATGGCCCTGCAGTGTCAACCTCAAGGACTGATGATTCTTTTTTGACTCCCATTTTCCTTGACATTTTTCCTGCCCTTCTCCTCTGTAGCGAGTGAAAAAGGGAAAAATCAGCACCATTCTTTCTTAGTCAATGATATGAGGAGCATCTGACCTTCCTCTCTTGCTAGGAGAGATAACAAACGCACTCCTGCATGGGTAGCAGACACCTGTGGTCCAGGGATGCTTCAGGCTTTTGCTCCATCAGGGTACTGCACACCTTCTGGGAAAATAAGAGCTACATTTTTTGAGCTCTTACTATTTGCAACATGCTATGTAAGTTTTACATAGATTATCTGTCCTCACATTGGCACTATAAAGTACCTTTATCCCATATAATGGAAGAGAAAATTGAGTCATGGGGAAGTCCAGTAACTTATCTAGCATCACTGACCTAACAAGTGTTGAAGTCACGACCTGAAGCACAGTATTCTGCCTAGAGGGCAAGCACGCTTAATCTATACCCTCCACTGCCTTCCCTACTTCCCCAACTATGTCAAGATGGCAATACAGTTCCAGCCTAAAGATTGCTGGTTCTATAAAGGGAAGTAGAAATTTGCAATTCAAGATGAGTTCAGTTTGTGCCATATTAAGCCTGAGATCCTAGCCAATCAAAAATGCCCAGAACCTTTGGAAATAGGAAACCGAAGTTTAAGTTAGGTACATGAGATATTAAAGAAGGCGATAAACTGGAGTTCAAGCAAAGACTATACGTATATTTATAATATATATATATATATATATATATATACATATATATATATATAATATTTGTATAAATTTTTTTTGAAAAATATAAAAATTTTAAAAAGTTCTCTGGGATTTCAGAAAAGAGAAAGATCATTTTCAGATGGAGTTAGGGGCTTGCTGGTCTGGCATTCAGAAAGACTTGCTAGAGTTGGGCGAGGATTTTGACCTGTGGAGAGGGAAGAAAAAAGAATTCTAGAAAAGGAAGGCATACCAGGTGCCTGAAAAGACAGCAGAGACAACGAAAAAGAAAACTCAGCTCCTGCTGTGAAGGAATGACTGGGACACCCTTTGTGCAGAATATGGGTGTAAATGGAGGGCTAATGAGAGAGTAGGATGGAAATGGAGGAACCTATTTCTGATGATGCTAAAATGGCAACAAAACAGTCAGCCAAATGGCTCTATTTAGTCAAACCGGCTAATGTGCATGACTAAGCCTTTGGTTAAACTAATTGCACATTGAGTCAATGTACTGTAGGGAGTAGTTCAATCAAAATATGTTCCCCCCCAAACCTGCTAATCTCAGTTGCTTGACTTTTGCCACCTAAAATCTTAAAGTCCTACACTCTTGAGAGTCGGAAGAGGCCCTAGAGATTATTTAGAGCACCATTCTGTCTGGTGTTTCACCCATGATCACATGTCTGAGGAGTTTTGAAATTACAACATTTGTATTATGTCAAGGACTTCAAATGTCATTTTTTAATGTAAATGCTAATGAATAGAAGTATTTCAGAACTACAGGGAAAAGCTGTACTTGACTTACTTTATTTAATTTGAAAATTATGGAACTGTTTCATTTTTTTGTAAGGAAAAAAGTACCTTTGAAATGTTCAAATGGTGGTAATCTCCCTACCCTACCTCCCAATGTATTTTTACAAATAAAAATGTATTACAGGCCCTGGCTGGTGTGGCACAGTTTGTTGGGCATCGTCCCTTCTTGCACCAAAAGGCTGTCGGCTCTATTCTCTGTCAGGGCACATGCCCGGGTTGCAGGCTTGATCCCCAGTAGGGGGCCATATATATGTTGTGAAAAAAAAAAAAAAAAAAGGATTCTAGGACACTGGTGATATGATATAGAATGCAGCTCCAAAAATTCTCATAGCCGTTACTTTCAGCAGAATATGCCTATATTTAATTAATATATGTGCCTTTTTTTACCAGTCAGGGTATCAGTATAATTTACGAATGACTCCATAATTCCAAAAAGCTTTTATTTTTTCTTTCTCTCCATAGCTGATTAAAACAAAAACAAACAAAACAAAACAAAACCCTCTGCATTCTCCAAGTGAAATGCAAATAAAACTCCCAAATGAAGAGTAGGCTGAAGGAAAACTACCTGATCTGGGAATTTTGCCAAACCTTTACTTTAATGAACTTTAGGCAGAGATACAGGAAGGACATTAAGCTAGAAATGCAGAAATAGACTCAGCATTCTTGGCAGGAACACAGTGTAGCCTACAGCACAAAAAGAGTTAATCTGAAATGCAAACTAGAGTTATATTAAATATGCTTTGTTTGCCATTCAACAAGCATTGTTTTAATGGCCAAGGCAATACTGAAATTGGGTGAGTGTTTAAACTTTATTATGGAAGTAAATGAGGCTGCTCCAGAAATCTCCCATTACAGGAAAAATATGCTATGAGGACTTATTGAATTTCGGACTTTCTTATCCAGAACAATTCTCTACCTGCCTGATATTTTCAGGTAATGGTTCCACAAGATTAAATATGGCCTTCCCCCTTCTAGTAGCAACACCTCAAACAAAACTTAAAGTCTGTCTTCGTTGCATGTTATAGTTAATGTGCTTTCATTATGCTTAATGTACTTTTAATAGTCTCCTATGGCGAGATGGTGATATTAAATGTGGGAAGAAAATATCCATGATACAACCTTGAATTTGCTACAGTGCCTTTTATCGAAGGGCTCAATGCACTTCCCACACATTCTCATTCAGGATCTCCTTGAGGTGTCTTATGAGCATTTTATGGTTAAGGACACTGGGGTGTAGACTAAAGGAATCAAGGTCATTTCCAGAGCTCGCACTAAATACAACCCAGAAGCTTCCCCAAGCATGAGGGAGCGCTCTCTCCTTCCTGGCTGCACTGACTTCTTTGGGCCCAAAACTGATTGCATCGTCACTAGTCTTTTCCTTCATGGGATTTCTCCCTTACCTGGACACCATCCGAGGCAGGGATGTAACTTGCCCTTTTAAATGTGTCTGTCACATTTCTGAGGATTTCCACAGACATCAGAAGATCCCCTGCATAGAAATTTTTCCTCTGAGTTAGATCCAACAGTGTCTTGGTCACTTGGGACATCCCGTCACCTGCCAGCATTCGCTGCCCCTTAGCCAGGTGCTCTTTAATCTGGATGGTCAAAAAACAACAACACAGAATAAATATCAGAATCTTCATTATTATTTCTCTGCAGATCTTCATCAAACAAATAAATTTCAATTGGAGACTCAACTTTAACATAGCTTTGCAACACTTGGGAGGATTTCAAACCTGCACATTGTGTGTGTCCCACATTCAACTTGTATATCCAGATGCAGAAACTAATGAGAGTTTATACATTATATTGGGCAGGCTTGGCAGGCTTGTTTTTATCTTGTTCTCGGAGCACACAATTCAACACATTGGAGAAAGTGTGTATTAGCTTAGTTTTTTAATTGAACTAGAAATAAAAAAATTACTTTTGCATGTGGTAAACAGGGAGATAGTTTAGTAAGGTGTGGTCAGAAACAGGAAATTATAAATACCTCAAGATTTCCAGTTTTATTGACATGTCAAGCTTAATTTTTGCCTTACCTCTTAAAATAAACATATCTTTCTATAGTAGCAAAATTAAGTTGTCACAAGGACATTTTAGCTTTAGAACATATCTATAACTTTAGAGATCTACTATGACATGACTGAAAGCTAGATTACTTTATCTTTATTTAAAAAATAAACTATAACAACAAAAATAAGACAACAACAACAAAAACAAATAAACAACAAAAAATACCCCAAAACTCTCAGCTGGGTCTTCAGCAGCAAAACAAACTATTAAGATGCAAGGCTTAGCCCAGCTGGAGTGGCTCCATGGTTGAGCCTGGATCTATGAACCAGGAGGTTAAAGTTTCAATTTCTAGTCAGGGCACATGACAGAGTTGCAGGCTCTATCCCCAGTGGGGGGGCAAGCAGGAGGCAGCCAATCAATGATTCTCTCTCATCATTGATGTTTCTATCTCTCTCTCCCTCTCCCTACCTCTTAGAAATCAATAAAAAATATATTTTTAAAAAAGATGCAAGGCTTAAATTAGTCTGATGGCCAGAGAAATATGCTGTCAATTTTCATATTTGCTTATCTCATAGTTCAAGGGAAGAAAAACATCTTATAGTGTAAAATAATGGTAATGTTAGAGAGGGTTAAGTGATAGCAAGGATCCACCATACTTTTCTTTGTTTACTAAAAGGTTAATCCTTATAATCTCATTGCTAACTTTGTGATAAAATTAATGTATCAAAAGTTCATGAAATAATCAAGAACTAACACACCAGAGAAATGCTAGAAAGGGTAACCTGTAATAATTGTAATGATCAATTTCCCATTAAGATTCATGCCAACAAATCCTGTAAAGCATGACAATCAATCTGAACTAATCCCCAAAGTTAGAAGTTTTCAAAAACATGTATTTAAAAAAACAAAACAAAAAACAACATCTTGCCTCTTCAGATATTTTACTTCTCTTTAGTCTCTAAAACTTCGTCAAAAAATATTTTGGTAAAGTAAAAATCTTTAGACATACTCTATTTCCATTATTATGCTGAAAGACAACCTATTTATATATTTTATTTCTTTCCATTTTCTTCTCTTATTTATCTCCTGTCTCTCCTCAGTGGCAGCCAACCACTGATTAAAGCCAAAAGGATTGGTATGACACCAATGATCAGCCCTTGCCTATCTCTTCTCTAATTTATTGATAAATATTTGTGACTTGCTGTTCAGGTCATGTGTTCCATAACTTCATGTGTTTGCACTGGCAATCCTGTCCCCTCCCTTACATCAACCCATGTTTATGCACCACTCAGATTTAGTACTGGTTCTTCTAAATATTTAAACGGAGCTGTCTCTCCTCTTATACATCACTGTATCACACTGAATTGTAGTAGTTTTTTCATATGTGTTTCTGTCCCAATAGTCCTTCTGAACCTGGGAGTAGGTTCTATGACTTAGGATATAGCACCATAAAATCTGTTAGAGTTAATTAAATTTTTATGTCTTAACTATACCTTTATGATATAATGCAAAGGCTGGTCTTTGAAGCCAGCAGTGCCCAGGTTTTTATTTAAACTTTGCAACTTATCATTCTTACAATTGAATCCATAGGAGGCTTACATAGCATGTCTCCTTTGAGATTTGAAAACTATGCCTATTTCGTTAAAATATTTAAATATCATTTTCTTAATTTAAATGAAATCACATAAGCCTAAGATAACTAGCACAAGCTACTGCATATCAGGAAAGCTTCTTGCCTCACCATGCTCTGTGTGCCCTACATGATCCAGTTCCTGGGACACCTTTCCCCTCATTCACTGTGCTTTAGTCACTCCGGTCATTAAAAAAAAAAATTAAAAAAAAAATATATATATATAATTGATTTCAGAGAGGAAGGGAGAGGGAGAGAGATATAGAAATGACAATAATGAGAGAGAATCATCAATTGGCTGCCTCCTGCCCACAATCCAACGAATGTGCCCCTAACAGGAATCAAATCTGGGACCCTTCAGTCCACAGGCTGACGCTCTACCCACTAAGCCAAACCTGCTAGGGCACTCTGGTCTTTTTGATCTTCCTTAAGCACATGCCTGTCTCAGAGACTTTGTACTTGCTTTTTCTTTTGCCTGGACCAGAGATCTCTCTCCCACAGAGATCCATGTTTGTTTGTTTTTTATCACTTCCTCTGAGAGTCCTTACCTGACTCCCTATCAAATATGATACCATGGCCATTCATCTTACCCTTCCTCATTGTGCTGAAGCTTTCCTGCCATTGTGCCATCTATTCCTTCACTTATTTTTTTGCATACTCTCCCCACCCCCTGCCATCCTATATAATAAAGATGTAATATGCAAATGGTCATTACAAGGTGAAGCGTAATGACCGACTGTGGAACGACCGGATCACAGATCAGCAGGAGGGTGGGGCAGCAAGCTACAAGCGGGTGGTGGAGAGCTACAGGAGGGGGCAGAGCAGCAAGCTATGAAGGGGAGGTGGGGGGGTGGAGGGAGCTACAGGAGGGTGGCAGCGAGCTACTGGCTACAAGCGGGCAGTGAAGAGCTACAGGGGGACGGGCAAGGCAGCAAGCTAGGGGAGGAGTCGGGGGAGCTACAGGAGGGCAGGGCAATGGGCGGAGAGCTACTAGAGGGTGGCAGTGAGCTACTGGCGAACTACTGACGCATGGATTCATGCACAGGGCTACTAGTTTGAATATAAGCCTTGTGAAGAAAGAGACTTTATCTATATTGTTTACTCCTATAGTCCCAGCCTCACAATATATTGAACAAAGTAACTGAATCAATCAATCAATCAATCAATCAATCAATCAAAATCCTTCTATGCTCACATTAGGTATAGGATTAAGTAAGGCACACTTGAAAGCTGCCTTAACTCGCTCACCAGCACAACCCATGGCAAACACTGGTATCAAACAGTATGAGAAATGCCTGGCTTAAAGAGACAGTGCAGCTTCTGGGCTTGAAACTGTGTGGTTCAGTAGGTAGAATGTACAGCAAGTTTTCAAGTGAAATGAAGTTAATTGGGTCTAACCTAAAAAATGTCATCATATTCAGCCTTCAATTTTATGCTGACAATGCAGATCCCAGCCATGATACTCAAAGCCACAGAGACTTAAATGGTTCTCAGGAAGAGATAGCATGGCTGCTGAGGTAAACAGCCTCTGACTACTTCACATCAGCTCTGTATCTATTTTGGCAACAAGTATGCATGCCTGTGAGGGATCTAATTTGCTCAGATTTCTAATGTATCCTTCCTTTCAAACAAAAGCATCACAGTACTAGAATCTTAAGGAATAAAACATTTAGAAACATTTTCTGTTTGCAATAAGAATAGTACAGAAGGCACTGGGTGGCTCAGCTAACCAGAGATAGGAAAGCAGTCTTTCACTTCTGGGTCAACATCAAATGTGGCCCCCATCAGTAGTAAATCTACGTCATTGCCATCTGACAGCTGCTCAGCAGGCTTATTCAGAATGAGCTGTTCTCAGTCTAGCTCTTTGCAAACACCAATCCTCACAAATGGCATTAATTTGCATCTTTTGTTGGTAGAAAGCACCCAGAACAAATACCTTGAAATAGCTGTACACACTAGTGTAGACTATTGGTAGCAATTATAAAGTGTACCAAGAGTGTTCAGCTAAGATAGACATGCATCCAGAACATACTTAGCTGATTAAAAATCTCAGTTTCTTGATTTTCCTTACACAATACAAGTCCACTGTTAAAGGTTCTCTCCTTAAAACATGCCTACTTTTTCCTAGAATGAAAAATCCAGGTTTATCTGTTTTTCTCTTTTCTGGATCATGAAGTAGTAGAATTAAGATTGAGTTGGTTCAACTTACTTTTTCTCTGTTTCAAATTGCCCTTTATTCGCATGTTACCTCTCTTCCTTTGTTCCAATCTCTATGCTATAACTCTAGGGTTATA
Organism: Eptesicus fuscus; assembly: GCF_027574615.1. Taxonomy (NCBI): domain Eukaryota; kingdom Metazoa; phylum Chordata; class Mammalia; order Chiroptera; family Vespertilionidae; genus Eptesicus; species Eptesicus fuscus. Next base: position 31,076,681 of record NC_072482.1, on the reverse strand, counting down.
CAATTTGAACCCCATCCGCCCTTTCTTCTACAATCCTTCCCTCTCTCAAAAGTATGGCCTGATACTGTATATCTTATTTAAATACCAACTATTCATGTTGCTACTTCTTTTCAACTATTGTGTTCTTTCTGATTCTCTTCAAAATAAAAATCAGAAGTATGAAATCCGATTTGAACCCAAGTATTTATCTCCTAAATATTCTCTCTGAGACTCTTACTAGTACATTATGTTTATAGAGCAAATGGAATCTAAAATCTGGATTTAGATTGTGCTTCTATTATTTATGACATAGGAGCACTGGGCAAACTATTTGCCTTTTTCCTAGCATCATTTGATTTGTCTATAAAAAGAAGCAAACATCATCACATGGTTGTTATAATGGGTTATTGCAAGATAGAGGTTAAAAGTGGACACTCAGAGTCCTTTCCTTCTTCTCTTCCCATTTTCAATTTCTAATTCCTCTAAATACATTTAAGTTTTAAAACAACCATTGGAGGTGCTATAATTACCCATATTTTGCAGATGAAAAAGTAGAGGCTGAGCATGGTGAACTGCGTTCTCTTAACTATCACCTGCTTAGCTCAGGTTTTGTATAGTGCCTTGGTTAGAAACTGTCAAGATGTTTAAATATTTAAAAATAATTTTCAACCACATTTATTTCAAGGAGCCATTGAATCTTTTCATATATAGAAAGAATATGAGAAGCAAGAGAATTGAAGCAACTTGCCAGGCAGTCGAGATATTACCAATTATTTGAGTAGTGGTTATTATTTTGGAATATAATGTATACATGTTACTAAAGCCAATTACCAATCAATATCTATATAAAATTTTTGTAGGTAGTTTTCTACAAGTAGACAGAAATGTCTCCCAGGATAAATCAAGGATTCTATTTCAATTGCATCATATTTTGTAGTTCTCTTAATTTAGTCAGTGAAATAGCTCAGAAAGGTTCAAGAATTTAAATATTTCCTTTAGAATTATAATTGTCAGTGATTATGTCTGCTCAGCTTGCAGTATTCAGTATTTTTGTTCCAAAGGACAAGGCTTAAAGTTTCTGTGTCATTCACATTTAATACTGTTGACAAGATATCCAGTGAAAGAAGAAAACTGACATCTAAAAATAGTGCTTTTTATAGTCCTTGCTCTTTATCTGGAGAGATTCAGTGAAGGTCATGGTTTAAAGAGTAGGTGTGGTTTCTGAAATAACTTTATTCTTTTCACTTTATGCCTCCTACTGCCAGTTACAGTTGCCTCTCTTGTGTGAATCCTAAAAAAAAAAGTTAATCGTAGTCACTGTGCAAATGACACAGTTTAAACTTCATATATTTATATATTATTTTCAGCATCAACTCCTACAGTCCATCTGTAAGGCATATAAAAGGCTCTCACAGCTCTTAGTGGCTTCAATTAAAAGGTAATTATACAAGCAACTTCTTTTCATAAAGCAATAATCTAAATATACATCTTTTGCTTCAGTTCAAACCTCTGTCATTTTCTAAGATCAAAGTCACTCACTAGATGGTGATATTAAATTATTTGCAGATTTATCTGGTGTCACCAGGAAAGAAAGATATCACTCTGTATGGAAAAGAAAGTGTACCCTTTGTTCTAATACATAAATAGTTCTTAACTTCCCCCGCATTTGATACACAGAGCTTGTGTTCATCCTGGAGCTGTCCTCGGGTTAAGAGTTCAAATTTGAGGGACAAGTCTTATCAAGAGACAATGCTATACATTTAGCCCATAATTCCCTGGGATACATCATACATCATGAGTGTTTTGCAAAAAGCTCAGGATAAATAGCATTTGGCCAATAGGGCATTGGGTATGCCAGTGTTTTGCCCCAGGACTTCCTGAAGTGAGGATTGCAAGGTATTGCTATGAGAATAAACTGAGTCATGAAGAAAAATGATGAAAACAAAACAAAACAAAAAACTGAGCCAGATATAGTGTGCTTATTTCCCTGGAAAGCCTAGAAATTTCCAAATTAAGATTGAGAACATAATAAATATACCTACCCAGTAAAATCTAGAAATAGCTTTAATTTCAGAATTTTTAGCTAGAATTAGTCAAAAGTGCAATTCCTGAGCAAAGGACATAAGTAGGTGAGATTTCTTTTCCTAATATCAAATAAATCTAGAAGTTCTTATTAATATTCTGAGCCAGGGGATAGAATTGGAGCATCCTTCATGAGCTCAAAGCAGTAGAGTGTTCCCAGACTAGGATCCAGACTTTTAGGAACCTTCTCAATGGGCGGCAGAGCATTCAGTAACCCAGTATTTCCCTAAGAGTTTTTCAATTATATTTCCACTACTTGAGTTTTCTAGTTCTAGGGATATTGTATCAGTCAGAATGGGCTAAGTTATGCTGTGATGACAAGCAATTCCAAAATCTCAGGGCCTAAAAATAATAAAAATGTATTTCTCACTCAGAGCACATACTCAACCCAGGTCATCAGGGAGGCTCTGTATGTCAGAGTGACTCAGGGGTTTGGGATGATGGAGGATAAAAGATTTTGCACTGGCAACGACATTCTCAGGCATGACACCACAAGGCTCACTTCCATACACAACCAATGAGCACATGTGGACAGCTAGTCACATACCTTCAAGGGGTAAAAAACACAATCCTCCCACATGCCCAGGAGAGGAAAATGAGATATCATCTAATGATAATAATATGTCTTGTGATGGTATGGAGCTGGCTAACATTCATTTAACTTCTTTGCATCCACCAAAAGTTTACTTTTTAAAAATTTTACTTTCTTTCAGATTTTTTTTTTTTACATATTACTTCTTTGCATTTATTTATCAAACTAGAACCCTAAATGGCATCTGCCACATGCTTCTTAAACTTCAATGTGCATTTGAATAGCAAAGGGAACTTCCAAAACGAAGATTTAGACTAGGTAGGTCTGAGACGGGGTCTGAGTTTCGACATTTCTAACAAGCTCCCAGGTGCTGCTGACACTTCTGGTCTTCAGAAAACACTCTGGCTCTACCAAATGCCTCTTTTTGCACCTGCATCCAAGTAGCTCAACTTTTGCTAGAGGAAAAAATCACAACTAAACTGACTAGTTGTACGCTAAGCTCTTTATTTCAAACCTCAGTACAATATAACTTTGGCAACCCCCAGACCCACCTACCTCAAGCTTACCTTCCTCATTTCAGAAAATGACATCACCATCAGTGAAATATACTCGTTCAATCTTAATCAAGCATACCACCACCTCTCACCTGGATTACTGTACAGGCTTCATGGGTTCCTGTCCTACCATCCTACAGTCCATTCTCCATAGAATAACCATAGACCCTCTTCTAATTAGATTGAATCACATCAGTCCTCTACTGTAAACTGTTTTCCTTTGCACTAAGAATAAAATCCAAACTCCCAGCACAGAATAATTTTTTCCTTACCTAGTTTTCCAAACTCATCTCATGACAACCTCTTTTTAGCTCACTACTCTGGCCACTGGATCATCTTGCCCTTCCTTAAAGACCCCAAGATTTTTCCATATGCTATTTTCTCCAAATGGAATGAACTCTCATTCCCTGACAAACCCATTCTCTCCACTCTTTGCATGTCTAAATCCACCTCACCTTTTGGGTCAGACTTTTAAAGGGCATTTCCTCATTAGAGACCTCACTGACTATTTTTTTTTAATCTAAAGCAGTCCCCAAACATTATTCCCTATGTCGGTACTTTGTTAATTTCCTTCAACATATATATTAGTGTTTGTAATTATTTTAATTCTTTTCTTGTCTACTTTATTTTGTATTTGTTATATGTGTCACCTTCAAGTTGCACCCTTGCATAATTGTACTGTACTGCACAGAGTTAAAGCTCAGTGAATATTGGTATGATAAATTAGTGGGTAGATAAAAGGATGGATGAATGATTGAACAATATTATACACTTTCCCTTATAATATATTTTTTTTACTTTGGCATTTTCCAAAATATAATTCTCTGTAGAAGAATATCCTATTAAATCATCCAATGAATAAGTTCCAAATCAGTGAATTTTAATGGCTAAAACTAATTCTAACATTTCTTCTATTTAGTCACAATAAATACACAACTGAGAGAAGCTTAAAAATCTCCTGGGTTTATGTTATAATCAGTAATATGTTATGAGTTTCTTTTTTAAAAAGAGGAAAAATAAGCATAACTGTTAGAAGTATTTCATTATATATCTATACAATAGACTCCCTTAAAATTCCCTAGGAAGCATTATATGTATCTAAAGATTTTTTTCTTTTTTATAATAAAGTCAAAATTTATTGGTTTAGTAGAATGTAATAATTCATGTAAGGTCAATTAAAAGTATATATGTAAATTACTAAAAAATCATAATCTTCTAGAGCATCAGAGAGCTACGAATGAGATAGACTAATTTCTAGAAAGAGGAGATCCTTTCAGAGGTAAGCCAACAATTTCAGCTGGTTCCTTTTTTTTCCTCTTGGGAATGTTTGCTAAATCTGGGCAAGAAGTGAGGAGAAGGTATAGCGCAGGCAGAGGTCCATTAGAGCAGAAAGAGAAACTTTTTCAGTTGGCAAGGGCTGGAGAAATATACGAGAAATGTAAGGGCCCCTAAAAATCTTGCTGGGACTTTTCTCCAAAAGACTTTTGTTGAGTTCTAGAACTATGTAGCAAGCTGAGGAATTATGATGAAAACTTTTCAGCCACAGAATGTAATTTTCTTCATCCTTGTAAATAGGCATTTGACAATAAATGCCTAGTGAGAAGAGTCCAGCTTTAAGCAACCAGCTGGACTTCTCCTTAAGCTATTTGCAGCATTTGAAGTTACCAAGGCAGGAAGCTGGGGCACTGAGCTGAGACCTATTGCAGGGCAAAGCTGAATCTTCTGCAGCTTTTCAGGGTTGATGGGATGGGTACACATAGGCTCTCCATCCAAAAGACACGATGGTAAAAGGGGATTAAATAAATGTATTTTTACTAAAACTGCAAAACAGCCTTGACCCAGACCAATTCTTGACTGCATTGAAGTACCAGCTCCTCACTGTATTTAGACAACCAAGGAAAGGAGGAATGCTCTTTGGTGGACATGAACATTGTCTGAAGTCCCGACAATTATTTGATACAACGAGTGACATTCAATAAAAAATTACTAGGTATGCCAGATGATGTGACTGACAAAACAAAACAAAAGCTAGTTTACAGATTATCCTGATATTAGATTTAGCTGTTAGGGTATTAAAATGACTATGGTTAAAATGTTAAGGAAAACAGAAGGGGAAAAAGACAAAATAGACTGTCTTTTTTTGATGGAGAATTTTAGAAGAGTTGGAAACTTAAAAAAAAAAAGGAATGTATATTCTAGATCAAGAGTTAGTGACCGCCAAAACCGGTTTGGCTCAGTGGATAGAGCGTCGGCCTGTGGACTGAGGGGTCCCAGGTTCGATTCCGGTCAAGGGCATGTACCTTGGTTGCGGGCACATCCCCAGTGGGGGGTGTGCAAGAGGCAGTTGATCGATGTTTCTCTCTCATCGATGTTTCTAACTCTCTATCCCTCTCTCTTCCTCTCTGTGAAAAATCAATAAAAATATATTTTAAAAAAAAAGAGTTAGTGACCTACAACCTGTGGGCCAAACCCAACCCATTGCCTGTTTTTGCATAAAGTTTTATTGAAATACAGCCTTGGTCACTTATAGTCTATGAGTGATCTTTTGATACAACAGCAGAGTTAAGTAGTTAGGACAGACATTATATGGTGTGTAATGTCTAAAATATTTATCCTGTCTTTGACATATATGTTGAACTTTGACATATGAATTGTTTGAGACTATCAAGATTTAAACAACACCTTACTTCCAAATATCTATATTTTTCCATTAGCTCCTTCAGGACAGATAGCATTCAATAACTGTGAGGTATTATCATTTGTTGAACAACTAGTGAACTCATAGTTTTATTCAGGATCACATGTTAAAAAAACAACAACTTTGGAATTGTGATGTTGAACTCAGAGGTTCAGATCCCCAAATCTATAACTTGTGATCCTGAATAAAATTGCAAAGATTCCATCTATTTTAAAGGAAGTAATGTTCTTCAACTTCTCTTTATCATTCATGGGTTTTGCAATGATTACCTGAGCTCTGGAAGTGAGGACTCTGACAAATTCTTGAAATTTGTCAACAAGAATAAACAGGCACTCAAGTGCTATGCTTTGCATATTTACAACAAGAGTAGCCACTTTGTCATGGAGGGCCATGTAATTACAAATACATGTATATGAATGCCAAACTAATATTGTGATTAGTGATAATAATAGCTCAGATTTATTGAATGTGTACTATGGTAACAATTGGTATTTGTTAAATTTGTTTTTATTGATTTCAGAGAGTAAGGGAGAGGGAAAGAGAGAAAAAAACATCAGTGATGAGAGAGAATCATTGATCAGCTGCCTCCTGCACATCCATACAAGAGATAGAGCCTGAAACCCCGGCATGAGTCCTGACTGGGAATCAAACCATGACCTCCAGGTTCATTGATTAACACTCAACCACTGAGACACATCGGCTGGGCACAACTCCATTTAATTGGCCTTCTGTGACCTCCCCATTGGCATTTTTTAAGAACTCTAATGCAATTATAATGTTCAGGCAAGGTTAACAAATTACTGATCTAGCTTTCTTCTCGTAGCTTTACCGATCACTTGCTGTATTCCAGTCATACTGCACAACAGAAAGCTTGCAGAACAAGTAACTCCTGACTCTCAGGCTCACTTCAGCTTAATTGATGGATATTTCAAAATTAAAATCATCTGCTGCTGCACCACAGTACTGGGTTATTTGTTTCTTAATTGCTCATTTAAAACAAACAAATGAAACAAAACAAAACAAAACAATGGCCCTGGCCAGTGTGACTTGGTTGAGCCTTCAATTCCAGATCAGGGCATATGCCTAGGTTTCAGGCTCCATCCCTAGTAGGGAGCTTTCAGGAGACAGCCCTTGGATGTTTCTCTCTCTCTCTCCATTCCTCTCTCTTTAAAATCAATAAAAACACATTTTTAAAAATTACACATATTTTTGGCTCTAAGTATTTGTAAACAAAACTATGGTGACTATTGTTTTCTTTCTTTCTTCTAAATAAGCTGCAGTAATAAAATGTATTGTCCTCTTTTAGGCAAGGTACTAGGCATTTGTGCAATGAGGAATGAGGTAGTGGCCAAAAATGCATGTGATACATGAAGTGTTTTGTTGCAATGGAGCAAAATTCCCCTGAAAGGTAGAAAAGATGAAGTGAACATAAAGCAAACTATTCTCTTTGTTTCTCTCTCTGATTCTCTCTTCCTCTTCTCCCTTGCTCCACCCTCACCCCCAGCTATCATTTACTATCTCTCTCTCTCTCCTAATGAACCACCATAAAAGTAGAAGAAAACAGAAGAAACAAAAACCTTAAACCAGGACTCAAGCTCCTTGACATCTCTTCCCATAAAGTCAAACCTTCAATGACTAGGTAGATTATTGCTCCAACCTCTGTCTTTAAAATGTTTGTTAATGAAAGTTTGAAAACAGAAACAGGTTTTAAGGAACAACTTAAAAGGGAACATTTATAACCAACTATTCATATTTCCATGTGAAGAGACTTCTATTAGAATATTATCTTTGCTTTTTCTCAGTCCCCATCACTCACTCCACTAAGGAAGGAGGAATGACTTATCTGCCTGATTAATCTTCTAGGAGAAAGCATTAGCAAACCTGGTTCAACTCCTTTTGCTTTAGACAGCTGTCTACCTGTCAAGGCCACACATTCTGCCAGTTCTATGTAGTCTGTCATCTCTCACACGTGTGTGTGTGTGTGTGTGTGTGTCTGTGTGTATGTCTGTGTGTGTGTGTAAAAGAGGCAGTATGAAAGAATAAGAGAGAGAGAGAAGAAGGAGAAATAGGAGAAAGAGGAGGAGGAGGAGATGAGGAGCAGGAGGAGAGGGAGAAGGAGGAGGAAGGATGAGAAGGAGAAAGAGGAGGAGATGAGGAGGAGGAGGAGGAGAAGCAGCTGACTGTGCTTGTCCAGGTGTGCCAGAAACAAGGTGGATCTGTTTATTTAATTTCTGAGAAGGCTGACCCACTTGGCCAAAAAGTTCAGCCATTTCCTCAAAACAACTTTATAAGTAACAAGTATTCTTAATTTGTTGGACTACTGTGCCTCGTTCACAACAGGTTCTGATATTATTTCTACCTTGTCTGGTATAAAATTTAGAAAATCACCTCGAGTATAAAATTAAACACTAACATGTGGAAAAATATAAAATTTTCAATAATCCCACTATATTTAATACTTTATATCTGTATCCTCAATTTTTAAAATTGTGTGCATTTGTTTGTGGTTTGTCTTTTTTATAAAGAAAAGCTGGATCACAGTGTCTACTTTTGTATATTTTTTAAAAAATATGTTCTTATTGATTTCAGAGTGAGGAAGGGGAAAGAGAGAGAGAGAGAGAGAGAGAGTGGGGGGAGAGAGAGAGAGAAAGGGGGAGAGAGAGAGAGAGAGAGAGAGAGAGAGAGAAAGAGAGAGAGAGAGAGAGAGATATCCATGAGAGAGAAACATCAATGGGCTGCCTCCTGCACATCCCCTACTGGGGATCAAGTCCACAACCTGGGCTTGTGCCCTGACCAGGAATCAAACCAGCAACCTCCTGGTGCATGGGACGATGTTCAACCAACTGAGCCATGTTAGCCAGGCTAATTTTATATTGTGTAAGGTTTCCAAACAAACTTTATGATTATTAGCTTATTGAAATCTCTCTGAAATTATCAAATAATTTCATAAAAAATGTCATTATTTCTAAATATTTTAGGGCTAGGAAAATTTCACATGGTGGGTAATATGTATTAAATTCATGTGGTTAAAATTCATAAACATTATGTCTGATGTATCACCTTCTCAGAAACTCCAGCTGCTGGTATCTTCCTACTGATAAGAAAAGTGGCAGAGTCATTCTTTATACAGCATACACATAATCTCTAGTATATGCTTAGCATTGTGTTAGGCACTAGAGAATTAAGAATAAGAAAACATGGTTTCTGTCCTAAAAGAATTCAAATAAAATATCAATACAACAGATTAGTGATTTTATATATTAAACTGTTTAATGACCCCATTTTGGCTATCTCAACTGATTTATAATTATAAAAGTTCATAGAACATACTCAACTAATATTTACTGGTGACAACATGTCATTTAAAACTTAGTCTATTACTGTATATTAATAAAATATGTATGTAAAATATTTTAATCTCTATATATGTACATATGTTATAATTTACATGTGAAAGAATTGGAAAACATACATCTACCTATCCTATATAATAAAGAGCATTATGCTACTTAGACCGAAGAGCAGAACGACCTTCCAGACGACCATCTGGACCACCGTCTGGATGAAGCCAGGACTGCGAGGGCCGAGCCCCTTGCACGAATTTCGTGCATTGGGCCTTTAGTCTTAAATAATTCTCTGAAGTAGGTGACATTTAATGAGCTTTATAAATATAGATGTGCAAGAAATGAAATTCCTCAAGAAAAATAGAAAAATCTATGCATCCATCCATCTACCTACCTACCTAGCTATCTACCTACCTAACCTACCTACCTACTCATCCATCCACATTTGAATGTGTTTTTTAGATGTACAGTTCAAGTTAGTCATATGTTGAGTTATAAAATTATACTCTTATTAATATAAATTTTATACCATATGGTTTCATTTACATATGGAATCTAAAAATATTCAAAACTACTGAACAAACAAAACAAAATAAAAACAAATTCATAGAAACAGAGACCAAAGGTTGCCAGAGGGGAGAGGGATCGGGGGATGGATAAAAAGGTTAAGAGAAATATAGTCAATAAGGACAAATGATTACAAGAATTAGTAGGTGAGCACATTGTAAGGTATAACAATGTCAAATCACTGTATTGTTCACTGGAAACTAATATAACTAATATAATATTGTATACCAACTACACTTACATTAAGAAGTACAAAAATAAAAGTAAAAAAGAGACCATTTTTTAACTCAATGCATTTTCTGTACACATAGATATGAATACCTCCTAGTTACACAGCTCTTTTATAACTTGCAAACATTTCACATATTGTATCTCATCTACTCGTCCTCCAAACCTCCAGAGATGCGATTTCATTTTGCAAATATCAAGTCAAGACTTGAGTGAGATCATATGACTTTTTCAAAGGACACACAAGCAGAAAATTTAGGACAGATAGAATCAAAAGCTTAGGAAGTAGCATGGTCTCCAGAAAAGAGGTTAGTCTTTGCAATAACTGTACCTGGGATGGAATGTTCACTCTGCCTCATGTAAGTGTATTGCTCCCCTGCAGATCTTCAGTTTCTTTCTATGGAAACTGAGGCAGGGCTATCACCTTGCAGGTTCTTGTGAAGACTGGAGTTAATTTATGCAAGTGCCCAGTTGAGTGCCTGGTATTTTGTAGGAGATGGATACACTGAGGCTGCTGTTTATTCTAGAATATCATGCACTTGACTTATGGTATGCGAGTCAACAACAGCATATACACATTGGCTGTCAAATTATTGACTAATTTCTATGGGTTTTAAATTCAAGATCATTTCTTTATTTTACAGAATGTTCCTGTTTCTCTCCATTATAGGATCACCTGCACTTAGAGAATGCAAACTCATTTAATTATTAACGTACAAAACACTGAATTTGAAAGTAAAAATGTTCTACAAAAGAGTGATATTCATTTCTAACAAAATTTGTAAGGATTTATGATTTACTTAAGCCATGCAATCATTCCCATTTATTCATTACCATGAATAAACAAGACCTGAATAGTATTAAGATTAAATAAAATAAACAAAGTCTAATGTCTAAAATTAGAGGAAAAATAAAGTTCATTAAAATATAAATTCATAAGAAAATTTTTGGTTATACCTAATTCTGAAATACAGGTCTGAATGTTGACAGCAGTTAATAAAAGAAACTTTACATTTCATATTCTTACATTTTATATTTTGAAATGAAGTTATATATTACATTCTGTGATTATATGTGTGTATTCTCCCAGAAAAGTGCATTTAAAAAAACCTAACAACCAAATGCTGTCAGATATGTTTATATACCAAATCAGTAATTGAATTGATGATTATTTGATTACATACAACCTTATATCTATTATTTTGATTTTGACAGAAATAAGACTCAGTGAAGCCAAATATCATTGATTACTGATATGCACATAAATCTAAATATTATATATATATGCATTTATGTGTAATCAGCATTTATGTGTAATCAGCATTTATGTGTATATCAGCATTTACTATTTATGTGCATATACCTACAAATATAAATGAACACACACACACACACACACACACACACACACACACACACAAATAACCAAAATAGGGCTCGCCCAGCTGGTGTGGCTCTAGTGTTGAGTGTTGACCTATAAACCAGGAGGTCATGGTTCTATTCCCAGTCAGGTCACATGCTGAGGTTGTGGGCTACATCCCCAGTAGGGGGCACATTGGAGGCAGCCAATCAATTATTCTCTTTCATCACTGGTGTTTCTATCCTTCTCTCCTTCACCCTTCCTCTCTGAAATCAATAAAGATATATTTTAAAAAATAAGGTTCAATGTAGGCAAATAATCATCAAATCAATTGCTGACTTGGTAAGTAAATATATTAGCCAGCATTTGTTTTTCAGATTTTTAAAAATTTGCTTATTTTTCTGATAATCAAATACATTTACTTTATTGATAAGGGTTATTATTGTTTAAGATACTTCTCCATCCACAAGACAGAATGTTACTTAGGTGTTTTTTTTTAAGAATTATACATATTTGTGAGCAAGAGTGAGAAAATAAACCAAAAGTACAACAAAACATAAAGACTCTTAACTAAGTATTGTTCCTGACAATGTTCAACTTTCCTATTGTCTTGTGTTCAAATTTTGTTCTAAACCTCATAATGTTTATTCATGTATAGAGTTCATCTTGACTGTCAGGGTGAAATGATGACAGTATCGGAAAAAGACAATTATTTGCATTTGTAAAATACCAAGCAGTTTAACTGTGCTCAAAATATTCATCCATTATACTCTGTGGGAAAAGAGGGGCTATTTTTAGAAAATCTGGCCTTTGTAATCTTGTGTGAACGATTAATTTTCCCTGGTGTAGTAACACTGTGATTTTGTTCATACCTTAATGTCAAAATGCAGTGAGAAATTTGATACCTAAGTGACACCGCCTTATCAATTCCTAACTACTAAAAGTTAAAGAATTTAATTAAAAATGTATGGTATTTTAAAATAAGTTTTATATACTATTTAACACAGATATGTGCCAATCATGATAAACAATCTTATTCCTATAGATAAAACTGAATACCAAATTTGTTCTCATGCCTGTCAATGAATTCTTTTATTTAAATAGCGGGATCCGTAAAAACTCAAACCCTAGGAACCAGTTTAGCACAAACTTACAAGTATTATATCAGCTTACTATCACATCCTTTTTCCCTTTAGGCATTTTTTCAGGTTTTTTTTTTGTTTTTGTTTTTTTTTACAGATTTGATTGTACAGCAGAAGGTTAAATTCTCACGCAGTGATCATTAGCAAAAATAAACAGAGCGAGTACTAAAGCTGGCTTTGCACCTACTGAATGCTGCAAGTGTCTGTACTCATTTGATATGCATCTTGCAAAGCTCGGCTGTTCCCAGAAGGCCACTCCATGAAGACTGAGAGAGCAGCGTCTGCTAGTGGTGCCTGCGTGTCACAAAGAACAGAGAGAAGCTTTATAACAGGGATGCTAGAAGGCATGGCATAATTGTGAGGCAGACTCAAAAACGGGGTTTGTACATTTTCTTGCTTTAAAAAAGCATGCAGATGAGAGTATTTTGATTATTTTTGTAATGATTATCAGTCACACTGAGAAACCACAGCATCAGCAAGATTTTCTAGGTCTCTTCATTGGCTCCACATATGAAGCACTTCATTAAAATTGTCTCATTAGCTGCTTATTGGACATACTTAGTTATGGACATAGGACAAAAGCATGACTTCATAAGCAAACATAGCATGCTGCTCCTGGATGGCGATTATCCTTTGGGTTTGAGTGGGCCATCCTACTTTACCTGTGGCATTCAGTGGACACTGATTGAAGGCCAAGTCACCTGCTGGAGTCCTTTTCCACACCATGGACATCAGATAATCCTCTGGGCATATTTCATAAGGTGCTGCAATTTAAAACAGAGGGATTCGACTTTAGCAGTTTCTTTTTAAAAATATTGGCATCGCTCAAATGCATCACCCTAACTGTAGAGCTCTTTCATTTTCTTTAAAGTATACTAGTATTATTGATTGAAATGTCTTCATAAACAAACCAAAAAACCCACCGGGTTTCATTTCATTATCTTCAAAATCTTCACAGAAATGTACTTTCTTTTGAAAGTGCTTACTGTATAGGCTTTTTAAAAGTCATTTGGATTTGTCTATAAAGTGAAGATTACTTTCAGCATAAAAATAATAAACTCTGATATTCATTATGTTTTGGAATGTTACACAATAAAATAATTTCTAATAAACTGAAAACCTTATTAAAATTATTAACTGTAAGTATTAAGAGTAAAACCAAAAAGCAAAAATATATTACATTTATTCTTCATATTAGTACAGTGCAATAATGACATTCATACTACATCATATAAAAATAAACTGACTTAATTTTGGGGGCCTTATTATTTTCAAAAGCTCAATTTAATTACTGAGGCAAGAAAGTTAAAGGGAATATCAAGAATAACAGATGTGTACCAGAAATACTTTAATGGAAAGCCAAAGAATTTGTAAAAGAACGAACTCTATCTCTATTGTGTTAAACCTGACACCTTTCTCCCAGATGAGAGAATATATTAGTCCCTTCTCTAGACATACCTACTGTTGTGTTTTCCACACAGTGCTGCCATTTATATGTTCATACGTCTGCCTTCACTACTAGCCTGGGATCTTACTGTCTGCTTTTCTCTGTATCTTTCACCTAGTGATGTGTCTGGCACACAGAAGTTGCTCAAAATTGAACAAATGAATACATTAATATATGCTTATAGAAGTACTAGAAGCCCAGTGCACGAAATTCGTGCACAGGGGTTGTGTCCCCCAACCCAGCCTGAACCCTCTCCAATCTGAGTTGCCCCCAGTGGTGGAGGAAGCCAAGTTTCTGCAGCCCTAGCCTGAGTTGGCCTCCACTGAAGGCTACTAAGTTTTAATTATAGAATATAAATAAATCCCAGATACCAGGGCCTCCACTTGGGTCACTGGGGGGCGTGGCCAGCCTGCAAACGACCACAGTTCCCTCACCCAGGCCGCCCCTTGGCCCAAGGGAACCCCCACCCTGATCCAGGACACCCTCAAAGGGATGTCCAGGTAGGATCGGGCCTAAACAGGCAGTCGGACATCCCTCTCACAAAGCAGGACTGCTGGCTCCGAACTACTCGCCTGCCTGTCGTCCTGATTGCCTCTTACCACTTCAGCCTGCCAGCCTGATCACCCCCTAACCACTCCACTGCCAGCCTGATTGATGCCTAACTGCTCCTCTGCCAGGCTGTTTGCCCCTAACTGCCCTCCCCTTCAGGCCTGGCCCCCCCTAACTGCTCTCGCCTGCAGGCCTGTGTTGCCCCAACTGCCCTTCCCTGCAGGCTCGGTCAGCCCCAACTTCCCTCCTCTGCCAGCCTGGTCACCCCTAACTGTCCTCCCCTGCAGGCTTGATCACCCCCAACTGCCCTCTCTTGCAGGCCTGATCCCTCCCAACTGCCCTCCCCTGCTGGCCTGATCCACCAACAACTGCCCTCCCTTGCAGACCTGATCCCTCCCTTGCTGGCCATCTTGTGGCAGCCATCTTGTGTCCACATAGGGTCAGTCATCTTTGACCACATGGGGGTAGCCATCTTGTGTGTTGGAGTGATGGCCAATTTGCATATTACTCTTTTATTAGATAGGATAGAGGCCTGGTACACGGGTGGGGGCCAGCTGGTTTGCCCTGAAGGGTGTCCTGGATCAGGGTGGGGGTTCCCTTGGGCCAAGGGGCGGCCTGGGTGAGGAGACTGTGGTCGTTTGCAGGCTGGCCATGCCCCCCAGTGACCCAAGTGGAGGCCCTGGTATCTGGGATTTATTTATATTCTATAATTAAAACTTAGTAGCCTTCAGCGGAGGCCAACTCAGGCTAGGGCTGCAGAAACTTGGCTTCCTCCACCACCGGGGGCAACTCAAGACTCCTGCTCTCTCCAGTTCTGTGGCTGCCACCATTTTTGTTGGGATTTATTTATCTTCTATAATTGAAACTTTGTAGCGTTGAGTGGAGGCTTGGGTCCGCCAGGGTGTGCGGCAAGCTTGGCTTCCTCCATTGCCAGGAAAACCCAAGCCTCCTGCTCGCTCCATGGTCGCAGCCATCTTGGTTGGGTTAATTTGCATACTTGCTCCTGATTGGCTGGTGGGTGTGGCTTGTGGTTGTGGCAGAGGTATGGTCAATTTGCATATTACTCTTTTATTAGATAGGACTAAAGGCCCATTTCACGAAGAGATTCGTTGTGCAATAGGCCTTGCTTCGAGCACTGGTTTTCCTCCAGCACCCGGGACACAAGCCTTTGCTCCAGCCAGAGTCTGCCGCCTTTGCAGCAGAATCCAGCCAGAGTCTGCCTTCTTTGTCTTTACTGCAGGCTCCAGCCAGAGTCTGCTAATTTCGTCTTTGCTGCAGACTCCGGAGTCTGCAGTCTTGTCTTCACTGTGGGCCAGAGTGCCGCTCCTGTAGATCCCTTTGCCCCCACCCTCCCTCTCATAGCAGGCATCTTGTCCTGCCCAGCCACACCACGTCTGGAGCAGCTGGGTGGCCACCCTCTTTGTCCTTCTAATTTGCATATTCCCCCTGATTGCCCGGCAGGTGTAGCGGAGTGATAGTCAATTTGCATGCTTCTCTTTTATTATTTATATTTAATAAATAAGTAAGGACCAAAAATAGTAAATACCTAGTATATACATGAGTGTGACTTCCTGGGAGAAATTTATTTCTTTGCAGATAATATACTAGTTAATCCATGCTAATCATAAGTCTACTGAAACTAATTATATTTCAACATTTATGAATTTAATAGGGTACATTACAGTTATTAGGAGAAGAATGCAATTTGAAACATCACAATATTGAAGTAATATGTCCTTGATGATTACTAAGATAAGATAAATGGTTTAAACATGGGGTCTTTTTAGAACTGAAAGTGACATTAAAAGTCTCATAGTCCATCTCCTTCCTCTTTACAGCTGAGAACACCAAGGCCCAAAGGGAGAAGGCTTGTCTAAGGTGACAGAGCTCACAGTGATATTGGAAGGACTAGGTTTCAGCATCCCGACTCCTCAGTAGCCATTGTTTGGACTTCCCACATATCCTTTGTGCTACCCTTAATTTTTCAATATAATCTCCCTAGCGCTGAGTTAACATATGTATTTTTTCAAATTAGATTCTTATTAAAACACATAGGCAATTGTTTCCAACCTATGGAATCTTTGCTTGGTGGATGGTTTAGCGATTGATTCGACCCTCACCACTCCCGTTTTCATAAAATGTCTTCTGTCACCTCACCAATGATCTATTTCCTAACTGTCAAACCTAATGTGCTCATCTTAGTCATTACTCACTAGACCTTCTTTGAAGCACTTATACTTGGGCTTCTCCCTCTTCCTTGAAAATACTTTCTTTAGGGGCCGAGAATATTCTCTCTGAGGCCTCCACCAAGCACTTGGACCATTCTTCCTCCATCTCGTGTGTTTTTCACAGAATCATCCACCCCCTACTTTTTCTTTTTTAATGGTTTCCTGAAATAATTTCAAATATATTAATAACAGTGAATCAATTTTACCTCAATAAAAAAGTCATATATATATATATATATATATATATATATATATTTGTTCAACAAGTTAAAAAATAATAGTAATAATCTTGAGCCCTTACTAAGAGTCTTAAATGCCTGGATTCATTTAATCTTCCCCAACAACTGTATAAGGTAGAGATTATTTGCCCCATTTTCCAGAAGGGAAAACAGAGAGGTGAATTAATTTTAATCTTCAGGTTCTAAACACTCCTTTTAGTACATGTTGGATTCAGAGAAAAATCTAAGGGTAACTGAGAATAATTGGGAGGTAGGTGTCATCTTGCCAAGGGTCCCCTCCCTCCCCTGTCAGGAGCCAAGGCATGCCCTCTTTGCCCCTTTGCCCCCTGGGCTGTTACAGGGGGCAGGAGGACTGAGGTTGGCAAGGCCCCTACCTGGGAGCCAAGAGCTGGATTTGCCACTGAGTCTGGCCTGGGAGTGGTGGTGCTGAATAGAAATGGAGTCATCATAAATCAAAAATATAAAATCATAAAATAAAACCCATCACAAAAAAAGGCAAGACTCTTAATTAATGAATTTTCCAATGTAGCAGGATAGAAAATTAACCCCAATAAATCTGTAATTTCTATACATCAATAGTGAACTTACAGAAAGAGAGACTAAAAAAAAAACAATCCCATTTACCATCGCACCAAAAAAAATTAAGATACCTAGGAATAAACTTAGCTAAGGAGGTAAAAGACCTGTACTCGGAAAACTACAGGACACTGAAAAAAGAGATAGAAGAAGACATGAACAGATGGAAGAACATACTGTGTTCATGGATTGGTAGAATCAACATCATTAAAATGTCAATACTACCCAAAGCAATCTATAGATTCAATGCAATCCCCATTAAAATACCAATGGCATTTTCAAAGACCTAGAATGAACTCTCCAAAAATTCATCTGGAATAAAAAAAAGACTCCAAATAGCCACAGCAATCCTGTGAAAGAAGAACAAAGTAGGTGGGATCTCAATACCAGATATCAAGCTGTATTACAAAGCCACTGTTCTCAAAACTGCCTGGTACTGGCACAAGAACAGACATATAGATCAATGGAATAGAATAGAGAACCCAGAAGTTGACCCAAGCAACTATGCTCAATTAATATTTGACAAAGGAGGCATGAACATACAATAGAGTCAAGACAGTCTCTTCAATAAATGGTGTTGGGAAAATTGGACAGATACATGCAAAAAAATGAAGCTAGACCACCAACTTACACCATATACAAAAAGAAACTCAAATAGATAAAGGACTTCAACATAAGACAGGAAACCATAAAAATACTAGAGGAATCCACAGGCAGCAAAACCTCAGACATATGCCAAAGCAATTTCTTCACTGATACTGATCCTAGGGCAATGGAAACTAAAGAGAAAATAAACAAATGAGACGACATCAAAATAAAAAGCTTTTCGACAGCAAAAGAAACCATCAACAAAACAACAAGAAAGCCCACTGCATGGGAGAACATATTTGCCAATGTTATCACCAATAAGGGTTTAATCTCCAACATTTACAGGGAACTCATACAATTTAACAAAAGGAAATAAACATCCCAATAAAAAAATGGGCAACAGACCTAAATAAATACTTTTCGAAA
The DNA here is from genome assembly GCF_027574615.1 of Eptesicus fuscus. Lineage (NCBI taxonomy): Eukaryota > Metazoa > Chordata > Mammalia > Chiroptera > Vespertilionidae > Eptesicus > Eptesicus fuscus. The sequence goes on along the minus strand of NC_072482.1, from coordinate 31,058,142 downwards.
GAAGACATAAGGAAGGCCAAGAGATATAGAAAAACATGCTCAAAGTCACTAATCATCTGAGAGATGCAAATTGAAGCAACAATGTGGTACCATCTCACACCTGTCAGAATGGCTATCATCAACAAATCATCAAAGGACAAGTGCTGGCGAGGATGAGGAGAAAAAGGAACCCTCCTGCACTACTGGTGGGAATGCAGACTGGTGCAGCCACTGTGGAGAACAGTATGGAGTTTCCTCAAAAAACTAAAAATGGAACTCCCATTTGACCCAGTGATCCCACTTCTAGGAATATATCCCAAGAAACTAGAAACACCAATCAGAAAGGATATATGCTCCCCTATGTTCATAGCGGCACAATTCACCATAGCTAAGATCTGGAAACAGCCTAAGTGCCCATCAGCAGATGAGTGGATTAAAAAATTGTGGTACATCTACACAATGGAATACTATGCTGTAGTAAAAAAAAAAAAAAAAAAGACTTCTTACCATTTGGAACTGGAGAGCATTATGCTAAGTGAAATAAGCCAGTCAGAGAAAGATAAATATCACATGATCTCACCCATTTGTGAAATAAAATGAACAACATAAACTGATGAACAAAAACAGATCCAGAGACAGAGAAGCATCGATCAGACCGTCAAACCTCAGAGGGAAGGTAGAGGATGGTGGGGGTAAGGAGGAGAGATCAACCAAAGGACTTGTATGCATGCGTATAAGCCTAACCAATAGACACAGACACCAGGGCGGTGAGGGCATGAGTGGAGGAATTGGGGGCGAAATGGGTAGATTAGGACACACATGTAATATCTTAATCAATAAAGAAAAAAAATAAATTAAAAAAAAGGCAAAACTCAAGTGAGCATAGAGACAGCCTCTGTGCAGATCTTCATTCCCCCAATATCACAAGAACAGAAGAGCAGAGAAATCACTTAAGGCCGTGGTCGGCAAACTGCGGCTCGCGAGCCACATGTGGCTCTTTGGCCCCTTGAGTGTGGCTCTTCCACAAAATACTATGGCCTGGGCGAGTCTATTTTGAAGAAGGGGCGTTAGAAGAAGTTTAAGTTTAAAAACTTTGGCTCTCAAAAGAAATTTCAATCGTTGTACTGTTGATATTTGGCTCTGTTGACTAATGAGTTTGTCGACCACTGACTTAAGGGATTTCTCACCAGCAGCCATCACCAGCCAAGTGTCAGCAACCACCCACTCCCACGTTCCCCACTGAGGCTAGCACGCTGGGAGCCACTCCCCCTGTTGTGTCTGTCACCCACTCCATGAAGAGCAGAATGCTCCTGGTCTTGCTGCCCCATTCAGTCTCCTACATGTGGCCCAGGAGGCACAGGCAAGTGTCTCAGTCAATCTACATACACTAACTCCCACCACTTTTCTCCATAATGCTGCTTGTTTCCTCTTCTTGCATTTCCCTTTGCCTTTAGTGACACCTCCCATCATGTACCCATAGCTAAAACCATCAGATTCATCTTCTCATCCTTCTCTTCCTCTTATCCTATGATGATTCTACATCCACTGCTTCCCCAGGCATTCACCTTGTCCCATCTGATTTAGAGGAACAACCTCATTTCATTCAGCGCTTACCTACCACATACTCTGTTCCAGGGAGAACCAATGGTGCCTCATGGAACTTTCATTTATTGGGAGGAGGCAGAGGTCAAACAAACATATCATTACTTGAGTACAGTCATGACAAGCACTGCAAACAGAACAGGGTGCTGTTCCAATATCAAAGCTGAAGGGCCAAAGAAGGCTTCCTGGAGGAAGTGATGATTGAGACTGGCTGTGTGAGGTGCAGTAAGTCCTCCAGGAGGTGGGAACAGTATGTGCAATGGCCTGAAAACACAGAAGAGGTTGGGGCACTCAGGCCACTGGAAGGAAAAAATTAAGGAGTGTGGAATAATGAATGGACTGGAGAAACAGGCTTAGATTATCACCCAGGAGTGCACCCAGGCAGCCACCGAAAGAAGGGTTCTAAACAGCAATTGGAATGGGTTGATTTTTAATTTTAAGAAGATCAGTTTTTCTTTTGTGGGTAAAAGAGATGGGAGAGCAGAAAGTAGGGTAAGACCACTGAGGAGATCGAGGCAGTGCTTTAACCCTGAAATGATGGTGGCCTTAGGTAGCTGATTGGACTAAAGATGAAAATATGTAGGTGGACCCAAGGTAAATTTGGGAGGTAGAATAAGTGATGTAGGGCATGAGGCCCAAAGGGACAAGGACAATGCCTGCTTTCTGAGCTGAGGAGCTGGATATAAAGAGATACTGTTCTCCAGCATCTCTCCCCTTTAATCCAATTTGCCTGCCACATCAACAGAGTCCTCTCTAAAATGAAGATTAACCTCATAACTTGCTACTTAAATCCTTTCCATGGTTCTCTAGTACTGACAAGATAAAGATAGCGAGGCTCAGTGTGATGAGAAAGTCTCCTCTTGTCATTCTTATCCTAGCTTTCCAATTATGGTTCATATTTATTCTCCTATGCATCAGCCACACAGAATTAACTGTCATCTTCCAAATATTCCACACCAATTCACACTTCTCTGACTTTGCAAAAGCTATGCTCTCTGCTTAAAATATGTTTTCCTTATTTATTTATTTATTTATTTATTTTTTATTTATTTATTTGTAAAATTCCTACTTATCTTTAAAACACATCTTAAATGGTAATATCCTCTGGGAAGCCTCCTTTAATACCTTAGTCAATGAACATACACATATTATAGGTCTTTCCACAATGGGCTGAAAATATTTGGTTAAATGCTTTGGATATGTGTGTGAAACTCCAAATCCCCAATTTTGACCTTAGAAGACTCATAATGTTTTATCTTATTTCTTCTTAATCTGCTGTAATGAACTTCCAGGGTGTCTAGCATACAGTAGATATTCAAAACACTTTTGTTAAGTAAATCACTTTTACTAAGAAAAAGACATAATAGGCCAGCATTGTCTAATGGAACTTCTTGCAATGATGAAAATGCTCTATTTCCACTGTCCAATATTGCAACCACTAGCCAAAATGTGGCTATTGAGTACTTGAAATGGGGCTACTAAGACAGAATTGAATTTTAAATTTCATTCAACTTTAACTAATGTAAATTTAAATCTTAAAAGCTACAGCGTTGGAAAACACTGTAATATAAATTGTGTTTTCTGTAGAAGTCAGCCAAAACTACTATAAAATATAAAAAAAGGAAAATTAAAATACATATTACAACTCACAAAATACACCATGCATAGTTTACTATATAATTAAGTTCTATATAAAACAACTAGCCTGTTTTAAAAGATATACAGTCATTAATCAAAAATTACTATTATATTAAATTATTTTTGTTTCATATGTACATCCAAACTTCTGTTCAATATCTTCCTCAATATCTATTAATTTGTTATCTTTCATGCTCACTTCACTTGTATTTTTTTCAGTTTTCAATGTTCAAACTCAATTTTTCTTTAGTTCTGTTGATGAAATATGAAATAAATTTCATAAAACTTCTTACTATAGCTTTCAGGTGCTTTTTTTTTTTTTTTTTTTCTGATTCAGTCTTGACCTAAACCAATGAAAAAGCAATTTGCACCCAGATTTATTTCCCAGTAGTGGTTTCAAAAAGCTTTTCACACCTATTGTTATTCTGAATGTACTCCTCCTGGCAATGCCCCTCCCCCAAGGTTGCCTGTGTGGTCAGAAAATTTGGTAATTGCAAGCGCTAACCACTAGATGGCATGGGTGGGCCAATAGGGTGAAATGTTTACTAGGCCTGCAGCTGAAAATGGTAAGATTCAAAATCAAGGTGGGCTGAAGTAGTAGCTTAACTGTGTACTTAGAATTATCAGTCAGTGCTTGAATTTTTGTTTAAAGGTACTCAGGAAGAAATAAAACGTTTAGTGATCCAACTAGCCTCTTACAAGGCTCTCCAATATGGCCCTTTCTCAGCTCCCAGCGTCTCCACCCTCACTGCCCCCCTCAAGCTACACTGGCCCCTGGATGCATCTCCAATATTCCATGCAGGCTCCCCCCTCATACCTTGTGCATTGTTCTGCCTGCTCAGGATCTCTCTTTCTCCCTGAAACTGTGTCTGGCTCATTTCTTTATTGTATTCAATTTTACTTACTTTATCATCTCAGAGATTTTCTGCCCACCCTCAAACACACCCACATATTCCTCTGCTTTATTGTTCTTCAAAACCCTTGTTGCCTTACAACTTCTATATATGTTTTAGCTTCTTTAGTATATTATTATTTTGCCTCCTCCTGTTGGAATGTGAGCACTATGAAGATAGTGATTTTTCTGTTTTGTTTCACTTCTGAAAATGTAGCACTTACAAGGATAGCATTTATGATATGCATAGACTTTTAACCAAAAATTACCACATACTTTCAAATGATCTGTTTTTTAATCACCCCAATACTGAATATGACAGAAAATGAGGATGATTTGGTAATGAGGACAGTATATGTGGTGTGTATGTGTGTGTGTGTGTGTGTGTGTGTGTGTGTGTGTGTGTGTGTGTTTAATTGGTGGTATGTGTGTGTATTTAATAGGCCGGTGTTCACTTAGAAGCTGAAAGAAACAGTTTTCCTAAAAATTAGTCAAACTAGGCATCCAGGGTACTGGGTGTTGAGAAAAGTTGACCTTGTATAGTGTGTCTGATGTGGTAAAAGTCCATGGGACTCTGCTCAGAATCCCCTCATGTGATCGGCATACAACTTAACTGGTGAAGGTAGAAGTTGATTAAATAGTTATTCTTTTTCCCATCCACAGCACTAAATATAATTCATGGAACTCACAGAACTCACAAAACCAAAAGTAGCTCTTTTTCCAACCACAGCACTCAGTTATTAATTCCCATTTACCTAGTGACACTCAATATGGACTACTTCAAACAGATCCCCTCCCCCAAAAAAATTCAGAGTAATTTTAGAGTGGTCAACACACATTGTTTTCTTCACTGTAAATTCAGGAAGCCTTGGATTTATTATGACTCATTGACAGGAACAAAGTACACGAATTATAAGAAAGAAAGATGACAGGGGAATAATAGATTCACAGTTGCAAACTGGTCCAAGATTTTCAGCTTTTTAGTAAGTCAGATCAAGTCCCACAGTTGCTTTAAATATTTCATCAAAGTGTGATTTGGCAGACTTTGAAGATTATATCTTTAAAAAAATTACTTCAGAAAATAGGTCTATTTATGCTCATACCAAAAGCAAAACAGTCCAGAAATCAAAACAAAAAAATTATTTCCTTCCATCCTACGTTTCTGAAGACCCTGGTGATGGCTCTCCTCAGTGCCAATTGTGGAATTCATTCATTCCACAGGATATTTACTGAGTTCCCATAATGTCCTCATTACCTTGTTAAATACTACACATAAAAAGAATGAATGAGAATAGTCAAAGTTTCTCAATTCCCAAGATGGTAAGAGAAATAATAAGTGAAGAAAATACAATTCAGAATGCCCACTATGTTCTCAGAAGTCCTGGCTGCTCCAAGTTCAGGGGAGAGAATGTCAGTGGAGGTTTCCAGAAGGGATGACAAGTTGTAGTGTAAAGGAGAAGCAGGAGTCAGCCAGCGAGAAAGGGGAAAGAAAGTATGCCTTGGGAACCACATGTGGGAAGACCCAGGGGGCAAGGAGAACACTGGGTATCCAAGAAAACTGGAAACATTTCAGAATGGCTGGAGTACCGAGTTGGTGATGAGTAGAATTGGGAGGGAGAAGGGTGCTAAATGATGAGATAAACTTGGAGTTTGAATTTAAGGGCAAGGGGAATTTATTATAATACTAGAGGCCTGATGCACAAAAATTCATGCACTCGGGGAGGAGAGGTGGGGGGGCCTCAGCCTGGCCTGCACCCTCTCGCAGTCCAGGACCTCTCAGAGTAGTCCACCTGCCAACTTAGGCCCATTCCCTGGGGGATTGGGCCTAAGCTGGCAGTCAGACATCCCTCTGGCAGCCCAGGAGGCAGGAGAGGCTCCTTACTACTGCTGAGGAGGTGGGAGAGGTTCCCACCACTGCCGCTGCACTCACAGACATCAACCTGGCTTGTGGTTGAGCTCAGCTCCCTCTGTGGGAGTGCACCGACCACCAGGGGGCAGCTCCTGCATTGAGCGTCTGTCCCCTGGTGGTCAGTGGACTGGTCATTCCAGGTTGTTCTAACATTAGGGTCAATTTGCATATCACCCTTTTATTATATGGGATTTTGAATACTGGATCTGCAATTTGAAGAACGGATTGAAGCAAAGTGAGACAGAAGGCAGGGAGGCCGGGGACAATTTAAATGGTATACTTGGGGAAAGGGCATGGAATCACAGGAAGTGGAAATGTAAAGTGGGTGGATTCAAAATCTAGTTAGTAGGTGGTATGGGCTCCGCTCCATGACTGCATGTAGGAGGTGAGGAAGAGAGAGAAATGAAGATGAAACTCAGGTTCCCAGGAAGTAGGCCTGGTGCGCTACACTTAGTTATAGCACATGAGGAGGACATGGGGAAGAAGGCGCTGAAAATACTTTTGAGCACGTCTGGTAATATCAAGAAGTCCGTTGGTGTATGGAAATAAAGCTCAGGAGAGAAACTTAAGCTAGACATAGCGATTTGGGTTAAACTTTTACTGTTTAATGCTACCTATGTGTATCTGGTAAATTAGAAAGTACATAATTAGCTCAGGCCACTCTCTGGGCTCAAAATAAAAACATATTATTGTGCAGCAATACGAAGGACTCTCACTTTATGCCTTAGTATAACGGAACAGCAATTCTGTTCAGCAGCTGAAAGATCCCACTGTTTGCTACCACGAGTGCAAATATATAAAAACCCATTTGTAAGACACAACTGTACTTGAAGCCATAAGTATGTAGTTAGCATGCTCCCTTAAAAAAACAAGGTAGCAATTACCTAGCGATTAGCTGTTCATCTGTCTATTCAAACTGATTTTCTGTCTCTTAAAAATAGCAAAAATTATACAGGGCTTAAATCAATTTGATGTGGAAAATTAGTTTTCACCTGGATGCTAGAATTTCAGCATTAAAGAGAAATTGATTCTAAAGTACGGAGCTGACATGTGGCGGGGAGTAGGGGGAAGCACTTTGCATCAGCCCACATTTCAAATTTCACTAGCTGGCCATTCACTCATTCTTATGTTTCGGGAATTCCCTGAGCTGGGGATGCAGAGGTAAATGCGATGGATCCAGTCTCTGTGCTCACACAGCTAACAGCTCTAATTTCAGCAGGGTAACCTACTCCTGTGAAGAATTCGTGGAGCTGCTAAGGTCTGAGGGAAAAAGAAGGGTATTTATCAAAGGTGTTTCTTAACAGCCTTCCTCATATAGAAAACAGTTTGTACCAGTCTCAAGTTGAAAGAACGATTATAACCTAAGCACAATATTTGCACATCGCTATAACTTAGGTGCTCTTCTAGGTGCATTACATATTTTAATTCATATAATGTCTCATAATAACCTTATGAAGTGGATGCAATTATCCTCATTTTAAATATGAGGAAACCAAGGCAGAGAGAAATCACTCAGCCAGGAGGTGTTGGGCCTATGTCAATCAAACACCTCTCTCAGTCCAATCTCAGAGATGTCACACCCTCTCCAAGCATTTGCTGTGTGGTAAACAAGGTATTTATATACTTTTCAAACATTTGTTTCTAGTGTGGAAGTCAGCATAAACTTTAAATTCATTAGCAAACAATGTGCATTACAGGTTACCTGTTTGAGTGCTTGGTCTAGGCAGTGTTTTACATATATACCCACCACGAAGTTCTGAAATATTCTCTCTCTTTTTATTTAAATTCTATATTTCAATTCAGCACATAAGGTCACTCTAGTTCTAACCTGCTCACAAAGTTAATAATAAAATTAGGCATCTACCTTTAATTGTGAAGAATATTCCAAGTATAGCCCTCACTTTTAGTGAGGCAAAGTTTTATGTTAGGGATACTAGAGGTCTTTGCTAGAGAATTGGGTTAACTTGCCTTTTTATGTTATCTTAGGAACTAGTGAGGAAAGGTCATGACACAGGTAGAAAATAATCACACTCAAAGGGACACTATAGCCACTGGCCACAGCCCCCTATATTGCCAACTTCCCTGAGACCTTAGGGACCTCTCTTTAGACACGCCTGGGGCCAATTCTAGCCTGACAAGTGGCTACAAGCCTGCCTCGAGGAGCTCTGGCCTAAAAGGGTAAACTGGGCTGAGATTTGGGGAAACGGAGAAACCTTCCATAAAAAGTTACATATTTTTCTTAGTTTCAACATCTCAATGGTTTATTTCTAGAGAAGGGAGGATCATACCACAAATTGTAACTACAAAATAAAAATAATATATGTGTTTATAATGTCATTGAAATGCTAATTAAACAGCCTTTTGAAAGAATAAAAGATTATAAAAAGTAAGGTATTATTATCATACTTATTTTGAAACATTTAATCATGTGCTTTTATACAAGGGACTTCATTAGTCCAGTTATAGCATTTATGACATAGAATAAAAACATTCAAAAGAGCATGTTTCTAATGACCTACCACATTCAACTAGGTTCAATGCAGGGTAGCAGATTTGGGAGAAAGAAAATAGACAACTCATTTGCAATGAAATGAGCTGGAATTCTAGCTAAGAGATATAACAATATAACTCTGTCTATATAAATATATAAAATAAAATACAGTAGCAATGTATAACAAGAGAAGCACAAAGCCAAGTCTATAGGGGTTCAAAGAAGAAAGAGAACTCATGTGACTGTGGAAGGGAAGAAAGATTAAAGGAAGGGACATCTTTTAATAGACTGAGCTTCCAAGATGCTCTCATTTCGGCAGGTGAAGATGACAGGACAGGCACACCTCGGGAATCCAGGTGAATAACAGCGCAAGCAACATTGTAAGGAGAGAAGTCATAAAATCATATACTGTATATATGTGTGTGTATATATATATATATGTATATATATATATGCATGTATATATATTTATATATACATATATACATTTATATGTATATATATTTATATATACACATATATGTATATTTATGTATATATATATGTATATACATATATATAAATATGTATATTTATATATAAATATATATTTTTATATATGTATATACACATATACATATATATATATTTATATATGACTATATGGTGAAAGGACAGCTAATGAGCTGATAGAAGGGGATACTAGAGTCCCAGGGATTCCAGTATGTACTAACTTGGGGAATTAATGCAAAGCAATGGAGGTTTTTTTGAGCAAGTGAGTCACATGATACGACCATGGAACGGGAAGAATGACCAGCCGAACCTGTGTAGAAGAGATTAGAAATGGAGGTTGTTTTGATCATATGGGTAAATGGACAAAGAGGACCTGCACTGCCACTTAACAGTTCTAATTAGTGATGGTATTTAATCATTTCATCCTTGAAACCATCCCTCACGGTGCATATTGTTGTCCCTGCTTTAAATGTGAGGATACTGAGGCCCAAAGCCAAACTCTTTTTGATTCCGTGTCTCAGGCTCTTTGCTGCACTGCCCCTCCCGCACTAGTAGGTGGTGGGCGGTGGCCGCTGAGGGAAGACTTGGTGGAGGTGGAATCCAGCACCAGCCCATAAATTGGTGCGGAGAAACTACTTCAGATGGCAGGAATGACTTGGTGGTTAGAGAGAAAAGCTCTAGTGGTGATTCAGAGTCTGGTTTGATACCCCTGTTGGAAAGATATAGCAATCATTTGGAAGACATTAGTCATAAAGATGCAGATCTGTGGGTGCTTCTCACACAGGTGATAGCTGATGTGTGTGTGTGTGTGTGAGAGAGAGAGAGAGAGAGAGAGAGAGAGAGAGAGAGAGAACGTGCGACAGCAACCAAGAATGCCAGGGGCAGGATCTGAGGGTCATTCACATGTCAGGATATGCATGAAGAGGGAAATAAGTGGGAAGAAAAATGTCAAGGACTAATATTCAGGTTTATGGTATTAATAAACATTGAATCAAAACAAAGTTCCAATAATTGTATTAATTTTAATCTTATTAATTTTAAAACAATTAAATAGTTTATAAAATGTTTACTTTTACTATACAAACGATGTGGGATAAAAGGCAAAAATGTGAAAAGTGCTTAAATTTTCTATTTCAACTTGAGAATGATCCACATATTGTCAAACATCTCTAAATTGAACAAGGTAGGGTAATATAAGATTACAACAAATTGCTTTTTAAGTTTCTGCAGTGGCAGAAGCTGTGAGAGTTTTGTCTCATTTGGTGAGCAATCTGATAAGACCAATTATGATAATAATTATCTCCATAGCAACAGGTTTGAATCATGCACATATAGCACTATCTTGGATACTCATTCATTATTTTAGATCCCAGTGATTCTTCCTTAATTCTGCCTGTGAAATTTAGCTGATTTGTGGCAGAACCGTAGACTGGAGTAGGTAATAAAACCCATGCTTTTCAGGAGGATGGGCTGCTTTCTCTGACATTTATTATGCAACAGGTGATGTTTCTCTCCTTTGGGGTTCTTCAAGTTCTAATTTATTTCTCTACTTTTTAGAATGTATCTGAGATTATGTGGGCAGAACAAATAGCACATTTAAAATGAAAGAAGTCAATACCTAGTGCCACCTACTGTCAACACAACTTAGTGGTTGTCTTTAGGTGAACAATTGGGCTGTACATTCAGGGTTGACATTATTTGCTCTGCCCAAAATATTCAGTTCAAACACTTGCCTGAATCTTTAAAACTGAATACATAATAACATACTTTCTATACACATAATATCTGATAGCAGAAAATAATATAAATTCTAATGTATTACAAGCTTTTAAAAAGTACTATTAGTGATAACCTTGTGGTTTGGAATGAAAAAATAAGTAAAGCAGGTGTCAACTTGTATGCAAATACTTCAATATAAAGTAGAGTTTTATGATTTTTTATTTGGAAATGTAGGAACACTTTTTAAAGTATATGATTGTCTAACCATTATCTTGTATATCTGAAACTAATACAAAATAGTTTTGACTGTAATCTCTAATTGAACAAAAAAACATAATGTAAAAAAGGAAATATAAGTTTTACACCACTTATCTGGGTTTCTAAAAATGATTATGTTTAGCCTTGAAACTGCAGTGGTCCACACAGTTTAGAAGTTTGACTTATTAACTTGTTTAACTTGTCTCTAACAATGACAAAATACTATATCAATAGTGATTAATTCACCACTTCTCCAACTGGGAACTGAGGAGAAAATAAGTCAATATGAGCTAAGACTTTATCTTCCTCCCTGACACCCTGTGTATAACATGCCTATCTTACTTCACAAGTTTTTCTCAGCACATTCAATCCGCAAGCTCACTCACCATTTTCAAATAAAGCAATTGTGACTCAAAAACGGACATTTCACATGTAAATTAAATTTAACATCCACCTGTGGATGGTAGTTTACAATTTAGCAAATAATGACTACGGAGTAATAGGTCTCAGAACTGGAGCTGTAGGAATAGCAAGCCCCTTCCCTGGGAACAGAGCAAAGAGGTCCCAGAAGCCTGACAGTTATCAAAAGCCAATCCACCAGTAGCATCTGCTTTCTGAATGATATTAACCAGGGAAATATTGGAAAAGAGACAGAGGACTAAAATTAGTACATTTTCACAGTGTGGCAAAAACATAGGAGCTATTCATTACTTTTCTACTAGTTCAACCTCATTTGGGATGTAGAATGAGACTGAGATCAATGAAATTATCATTTAGTGAGTCTGACCAAGGAAAAAAATTGGGTAACTTAATTATTTCCCCTGTAGCTATTCTATTACTCAACTAACAGTATACACAAACATATGTACTTTCCATCCCTCTAATTCTCTTTTCTTATGAAGACAAAATAAGGTCAGTGATGCTCTTTGTTTTTAATTCCACTTTATTTTATTTTTATTTTTTAAAATTATACTTTCCATTCAATATTATTTTATACTAGAGGCCTGGTGCATGAAATTCATGCACAGGGAGGGGGGTCCCTGGGACTGGGAGACTCCGGTGGGGCTGAGAGGACTGGGCAATGCCATCTAGTGACTATGGGTGTCATCATCCTTATTGGTGGAGTGACAGTCAACTTGCATATTCCCTCTTTATTAGATTGGATTAGTTTCAAGTGTACAACACAGTGGTTAGACAAGCATATACTTTACAGAGTGTTCCCCTGATATTTCCAGGACCCAACTGGCACTATACATAGTTATTATGATATTATTGACTGTATTTCCTATTTTTCTGTTACTTTTATGTTATCTATTTACCAGTAAAGAAATATCCTTATCTTAATGGGGAATTTACTTTCCATTTTTAGTAGACACCATAACAGCTTTTGATTCAATCCAGATGATTAATCATTATTTTCATTAATTATCCAGACAAAGATTTAGGTATATTTCTCTTTCCTGACAACTGAGAGTTTCTTGGCAAACTTGATTAATTTGTTTTGCATCTAAATTAAGCAAAGCATAAAATAAATACTAGCTGTTTTTGGAAACCTGAAGAAAAATTAAGAATACACAGCACTAAAAATAATACTTAAGAAACATATTATTTTAAAAGGAATATTTGTTGTGGCTTTGTTATTGACAAACAGAAAAATTTCTTAGTAACTGTTAAGATAAGTTAGAAGTTTTTTGAGTTTATATTGTTAATGTGTAAATTTGGAGCCATTATATTGCTCCACATACAATATGATTTCAAATCATATTATTGAAAAGAGTAAAATAAAAATGTTAAAGTTAATATTAAATACACAGGGGCGGGCAAAAGTAGGTTTGCAGTTGTGAGTACATGAAACACAAGAGTGAATAAAGCTATTGTAATAATCATAATCTGCATGTCTTTTTCCATATGAACAACTGTAAACCTATCTTTGCCAACCCCTGTAATATAAAATAACATAACACAGTACATATAATATAAAAACTTTTTGCCATTTTATATGATAATTTTTCAACCTGCTTTAAATCATAAAAGCCAAGGAACAAATCTAGCAAATAAGGTATAATACCTTCTTTTTGTAAATAGATATGTAAAATGTTCTCTAAACAGCAGGTGGCAATGTTTAAATTTGATTGCAGCAGCACCATCTTACCTCTATATAAGCAGGTGAAAGACAGTTTTAAAAGCCCAAGACAGTTAAGAACCCTGGCATGCTCAGACTACTTTACCAGTAGGTAACTTCAAATATTAAAAGGATCTTATTTAGTTATGCCCACTGATCTGTAGGCATCTCTCCCTGGGCAAAGTAAATGTTTTTGTATACTGCTTCTTAATTCTTATGTAGCACAGGAACAATTTCACAGTGCCAACCTGCATAGGCGTCATTCTCAACCAAAGCCTGCATGCTGGCTAGTTCTTAACATTCTACATCCCAGTGGCCTTAAGAATGAACAAAACTTCCCTAGCTGGTTTGGTGCAGTGGATAGAGCATCGGCCTGTGGACTGAAGGGTCCCAGCTTTGATTCCAGTCAAGGGCACATGCCCAGGTTGTGGGCTCGACCCCCAGATGAAAACATCAATAATGTTTTTCTCTCCCTCTCCCTTCCTCTCTGAAATCAATAAAAATACCTTTAAAAAAAAAAGAATGAACAAAACTAACTTCAGATCTTTGGTAAGCTCTAAAGACACCTACTGACATTGCGCTCTTTGAGCCCAGTTTCTATTGGTATTAGAGTTGAACTATAAGTCAATAAAATTTGAAGTAAGGTGAAATACAAAGTTTTGACCCTGGATATCTCTTAGATTCTGTGGTTTTTCTAAACTGCAGTAGTTATATTAGAGACAGAACTCCATAAGTTTCTGAACTGAAAAAGGAACCTGGAATGGCTGCACTAAGCAACCTCACTAGGAACCAGAGAGCCAGTGAGATCAGCTAGCTTCCCTGCAGTCACACTAGCAGCAATGAGACTTTAGCTGGGTCTTCAAATTCTCCAAAGTCAGCACTTTCCCCTCCATACATGGCTGTGATATTTTAAAACTCCATCCTATCATCTTTTCTAGCATGTTTATAACAATGTTGCCATGATATCATTCTAAAATCCTAATTTTTACATACTTATTAAGTCTTCACTCAGTATGTATGTCAATAATATTTTATGAAATGTATGTACAATTAGGAAGGAGTCTTTGTTCCAAATATGTTTCAAAATCCAGGGTGGGGGTAAGTAGGCTTACAGTTGTTCATATAGAAAATAACACAATATTTAATAAAGAATAATATAAAAATAAACTATATTTCATGCACTCACAACTGTAAACCTCTTTTGCCCAAAAATGTAGATGATGTATGATGTCAGTAGTTTCTGACCTCTCATTTTTTTCTATATGTCAAATCCTTTAATGTAGCAGCACTTCCAATTGTTCACTAGTAATTAAGACCTTATGCTTTCATTTTAAAATGTGCTCCTCAACGGAATTTCCTTTTTCAGTGGAAAATGGGCCAAGGGCAAGTGAATGGGGATGACCAAGGTCATGCATCAAGATGAATTAACAGCAGAAATTACAAGTGTCTGAATTTCAACATCATTTTTTTAATTTTCCCACTTAGCCATCTAACACTTACACCTTTATATTTCTACTATAAATAATCTAATGCAATTTCTTATGTGTTCTCAGTAAACAAATCTTTTACAAAAATAGTGAAAGCCCCAGCTGGGTAGCTCAGTTGGTTGGAGCATCATCCCATATACCCAAAGATTGCAGGTTCAGTCCCCAGTCAGGCTGTGTACAGAGGGCAACAGATCGATAGTTTTCTCTCACATTACTGTTTCGCTCTGTTTCTCTCTCTCTCTCTCTCTCTCTCTCTCTCTTTAAAAATCAATTTTTAAAAAGTTGTGAATAATAATACCCCAAACTATTTTAAATTATATCTAGCTACGTTATTTTCAATATGGCTACCTTTGGATTATCACATTTTCAATGTTATTTTGCAGCAAATGATTTAGAAACCTAGATAATAGTCTATGACACATAGAGAGAGGAAACTCTATACATTATGGAAACAAGTAAATTGTCACATCATTAGCAATACTTCAATTGAGAAAGTACTGCCCTTAACCAATGACAATATTTTTAACCCTTTTTTTTTAAGGTAACAAATTGTTTTCACTGGGATAACTTCAGTTCATTCTCACCAGGACATCGCTGCTCACTGCATCTTCTCACTTCTTCGCCTGTTCCTTCACATTGCTGCCCGGTTATCGCTACACCCTGACAGGTCCTTATTCGCCTCTCCCAGCCACCATCACAGGACTTGGAACATCCACTCCAATGACCCCACTGATTCCACTGACCATTGGCTGAAAGAAATATGTCATGATCAATGTCACGGATTTAGTAATTTTAAAATCTAAGGACCATTACTTAGTCTGTTCAATATTTATTAATCTACTACCATGGATAAACTGTATTTAAATATTTGACTTGCTGGTAAAATAAAGAGTATTGTAATGAACAGAAATTTATAAGTTTGTCAGAATCTTCAATATTTTGAAGAGATTGAACTTTACTTGTAAAAAGTACAAATTCAGTATTAAACTTCATCAATTTAATCAATATTTAAATTAAGGCTCCCCTGAATTCTGCTGCTTTATTAATGTGACATGCAGTAGAATGAGTCTGGGTATAACTGGCTTCATTTAATAAAAACATATAATCATGTGATTATACCTTGACCATCTGGCATGGTTCTGTCACAATTTTTAAATGGCAAGCATCTCTTAAATATAGTAGTCAGGTCTTACCTGTACACTCTGGATTATAGCACTCTCTGCTTTCTGCCCACGGCCCTCTGCACTCAGAACCCCCATGAGCTGCTGCAGTACACTGCCGGCTTCTCTGCTGGGTCCCATTCGAGCAGGTCACCGAGCACTGGCTCCACGAACTCCACTCCTGCCACTGTCCATCAACTGCCAAAGCCAAAAGAGAGACCCTGTAAGGAGACCTTCCAGTAGAGAAGGCTGTACAAAACGTTCAAGGTAAAACTAGCCTTGAAGATGAATCCCAATCAAGGGACTCTAAAGAGATACACACAATGGAATGTCACAATGACATTAGATTGTATTACTTCCCTTAGAGCTACTATTACCTTATTTTTTTCACTTCTATTTCCTTTTATTTACCCAGTATCTATTTTGCTTCATTTATTTCTCAAAAATATTTATTAATTACCCAAAACTGCAAGACCTTGATGGGTATAGAGAAGACTGAACAAAATAAATACTGACCAATAACTCATAGAGCTCATATTTGAGAGTAGAAGTCCCTAGAATGAGTTCCACAATGTGTTATATGCTAAACAGATTAATTATATAGCATTGCTGCAAATGACACTTTCAAGATACTGTGAGGTAAGAGTTTAGAGGGTCTAGGGAATCTTCCTTGACATGAGGTTTCAGGTAAGCCCTGAAGGATAATGGGGGAATACCTAGGGCAAGAGTCAGTTTCTGGAAGATATACCGAGGTCCTTCGCAGAAGAAACATGGGCACTTCCAGGACCTGAATGAAGGCCATTGTGAGTGGAATCAAGAGAACCAGGTGAAGAGTTCTACCAGAGGAGAGAGTAAAAAGATAGACGCCAGATTTTGTAGGCTTTTTGTCAATGTGTTAAGGATTTGGACTACTATTCTCAGACCATTAAGAAGCTAGTGAAGGGTTTAAGTAGGACTTTATGATTAGACCTAATGCCAGTTGGAGAAAGAATTATGGGAGAGGATAGGGAGGATCTGAGTGAGGATGATGTTGGCAAGGCCCATGGAGTGTCCTGGAAAGTTTAGAAAGCTATTGGGGGAGGGGGAAAGGGGGAAAGCAAGAGTGTCTCCTGAAGAGCTGGTCATGGGAAATGAAGTGGAGAGAGGGTCCAGATGACTCCCAAGTGTCTGGTGACTAAAATTTAATATAGGCTGTTGCACTTGTCTTTGGGAGATTCAAATTGAGACTGATTTATTTATTCATTCATTAAAATGATTTTTGAGATTCTATTAGTTATCACACACTATGATAGGTGTTATAAGAGACATAGAAATAAAATATAAACCCCAATCTCAAAAATTTTATAACTTAGTAGAAGAATGACATTATACATGCAAATAAGTAATAAGTAAAAGCAATACTGTCTTAGCATGGCACGTGGAGGCTTTCAGAGGATAGATCACATCAATTGGGGGATAATTATGTTAGATGGTATGCTGAAATTTGGATATCTTAGAAAAAGGCAACAGCATTCGCTAAGGCATAATCACAAAATTCATGTGAGCCAAGAATTCAGGCAAAAATATTTACCTAATTTAGAATGCATTAATTATCATGTAAGAGTTATAAATGCACTAGTATATGACTGTCTACTTTTTCCCATGTCATTCCTTGGTTGTTAGCCAACTTCCTTACAGTGAAAGAGAATTCACCATAAATACAAAGTTCCAACGTAAGTTAATGCTGCTGTGAAGATCCATCCAAACAAATGCGAAAGCCTGGTGGATTTTGATTAAGTACTTTCAACCTAATTTCAGGCCTTGCAGGTCGCTATTAAAAAAGACAGTAGTTTAATAGATACCAAGATGTACTTAATAAATCCTTTGTGAGATTAACAATCATAAAATGCCAAGTTAATCATCCTATTCATGTAATTTTAGCATCTCACTGTATTAAAATACCTGATACAATCTTATTGCCTATGTAGTCCATTTGCCAGACAAAAAAAAGAAAGTCTAGTGAATCAATAGGAGTTCATAAATTACCCATTTCCTTTCTATTTTGGCTTTAAAGATAAGTACGCTTTTCATTTCAGAATCTTGCTTTTCAAAGATAACATTTACTGAGTTTGCATGATGAATCCTCATCTCCTAAGCATTCTGAGAAGGGTTAAAAAAAGTAAGAGGTATTCCTGCACCTTGACATCTATTTGGCAAAAGAATGTATGAGTAGTCAAATTACTGAGAACATTCAAAAAGTAACACATGACAAAAATGAATTAGGTGATGCCAACTTTATTCTGTGCTGAGTGACTAGAATAAAGGAGTATGTGATACCCTTCATCATTCTGGTTACAGATAAATTTTCAGTATTTTTTAATGAATGTAATAGTTACACACTCATTGGCAGAGAAAAGATCTCCTTCCAGCTAAGATGTGGAGTCAGGAATGAGCAAGTCAAATGTGGAAGGAGAAGATAATTTGGCAAGGCTTTGTAATATTGATGAGGAATGAGAAAAGACCTTGCTGAAAAGAGACTAGAAAGAGTAAGAATATTTGTGAAATAGTTTTTTCCATTAGGCTCTTCCTGTAAGAAGGTTTTACATCACCACTCGCAAAACTTAAAAAAAAAAAATTAAACTCATACATTTGTAATACTAGTTATTCAGCCCTTTTAGTTAATGTACACATTTTACATTTTGACTAAAGTTCAGAAAGGACTTAATATAAGACACTTGAAGAAACCTTTGTGGTTCAACACTACCATAATAATCAACAAAACATGTTTTAGATGGAATTGAAGAGGTATCAAGTGGATGCTTTATTTCACACTGAGAACTATTAAGTTTCTTTTATTGAACATTAACTGCAATACTATGAAAGAACTGACCTGACAAAGTAACTGATTGGATATTTTTTTAAAAGAGGAAAAATCCAATATTCCTTTAATATTGTAAGTCCAAATTACTGGGAAAATGGAAAACTAAGAAGTTAGGAAGAGAGGGACATGTGAATGTAATTTAAAAGATTAGACAAAATACATTATATAACATTCATGAAAAAATTCTTTTAGTGCCAAATATGAGATATTGTTTTATTTCAGGTCTTATTTTTCAGTTTGATATCCTAGAATTAACAAAACCATTAATTATGCTCTTTTTAGGGACAGCAGCCCCAGGACCTTTCAGGAAATGGTAGTGTCATTTTTTTCTGAATGCAGGACTAGGAGGGTTTTGAGAGGTGAAAATTAAGAGTTCTGCTTTGGACATTTAAGTACTTCCCAGTAGGATATATGCACTACATTTCAGGGCTAACAGTTGAGATAGTATAATAATGAAATATTTATCCCTTGATCAATCTGGTATTTCCTTTTTATAAACACTCTCCTAGGTACTACAGAAAGTGAAGGGGCTGCTTCCTCCTCTCTATCTGATGCTGATCTGGGATCCAGGGTGGAAGTGAAGCTGCTTCCCCTTCAGCTGAGCACTCAGGCTACTCTGTACCTCCACTGAGTGTCAAGGCAGCAGTGCCGGTCCAGGCCTCTCCCCACAGCCCATGCCTCTGTGTATAGCAGGTTTCTGACATTTGTAAGAGATAACTCCCAGAGTCATGACAAACCCACAAATTTGAAAATACCTCAGTACTTTCTTTCTAAAACCCTGTTCCTATTGGAAGCTGATTAACATCTTGTCATTCTTTCAGAAAAGTGTCCCCTAATAATTGGAGAAATGTAAACACTCCAAACTCCCCGTGGAGTCTCCTAATGCACTGGTATGTAAAGATTCACAGAGAATCTAGACTATGACCGACATTGTTCTACTAGATTCTGGGCAAACTCTGATGTTAAAGACCAACCAAGCTCTGCTCTCAAAGAAAACATAGTCTGAGGAGCTGTGGTGGAGACAGATGATAGACAAGTAAGCAAATAAATAAGCAGGGAAGTTGCAGCTAGAAGAGCTGTGAAGGCAGAATGATAGAGGGCACTCTGATAGGGACTCCCCAGCCATGCCTCTCAGAAGAAACCAAATATGAACTGAGCCCTGAGTCACTAGAAGAAGCCAGAAATGGGAAGATTCTTAGAAATCTCTTTGCAAGTGCAAATTCTTGAGTTCAAGAAGGCTTTGTGCATTCCAGAACAGAGAAAGGGCTTGTGGGGATCATGAAGAGGGAGAGGAAGGAGGAGATGATTCAGATGGTGTGCAGAAGTCAGATCCCTTAGGGCTCTGTAGGTCATGTGACCAACTAGGATGAGAAGAAATTAGATGATTTTAAAGTAGGGAAGTGATGTAACGTGACTTACATATTAACACATTGCAGTTGTGTGTAAAATGGATTGTATGAGTGCAAGAACAGGTATTGGGAGATGTTAGGAGACTATATTGTAGCCTCTTCAGACACAGTTGATAGTGGCTTGGATTACAGTGACATTAGTGGAAAGAGAAAAAAGTAAATAAATTTGAGATATTTTCTGGATATAGAGCTGATAGGTTGGTGGGGGGCGGTATGGAAAAATGGAGAATCAAAGTTGACTTTTAGGGTTTTGGCTTACTGAAACAGATAAATGGTAGAACCTTAGACTGAACTGGGTTAGACTGGCATTCAAATAGCCCTGAAATCAAAATGTCAATTTTGAACACGCTGAATTTGTAATGCCATTATAGACACGATGCAGGGAGTCCTGAATTACATAAATGTGCCTTACACATTTATTTGAAATGTAATCATCCCTCTTTTCTTTTCCTTTTTTATCCTTTCATGAAACATCATTTGGTAAACATCAGGTACATAAGGCTAAGAATAAACACTTTCTTAGGCTTTTTCAATTTACCTTCATGTCCATCATACGCATTTGCAGATGGATTTTTTTAGACGTACGTTTCAATTTAAAAACTTCAAAATGCGTATTACTTTATGAACTGTCTTACAAAGGTGAGTAAGAAGATAGAGCAATCAGGCTGTGCTTTGAAGCCGGGAGAGTGCTGATAAATCAGCCTGTCTCACTATCATGTAATGTACTTCCTTATACAACACTGTCACACTGGGGACAGTTAAAAATTTGCTTCAGCAATGTGACACATGACCAGATTTTCTGGACATAGAAGAATTAAAATTGCAAAGGCTAAATTGCTAGATTCCTGGGGTTTACTTTGTTCTATGAACTTCCTCTTGCTATACACACAGAGTTGCAACTGTGTTCACCTGGAAGAAAAACCTGTCTCCCAAGTATGGGGTCAAATGAAATCCTGTGACACATTGTAGTGAAAATATCATTTTCAGTCTATTTTCGCATCTTGATCAATAACTGTTGACAATACGATGAAAAACAAAAAAAAAAAAAAAACACGAGTTAGATTATGTACTCATCCACAAAGTCATGAATATTTGGATAATAAAACTGTCATTTCAGGGTCTGTTCTGAGTTGATTGTTGCTGACTCATTAAACTATCTGTAGGAAGGAGTTGCAGGGAGAAGAATTCTGGCCATTGGCTTTGGAGCTATCTAATTTAGTGATGGCAAAATTCTCAGTCCAGATTTTTATTGAGTGGGAGGTTACCCAGGAAACTAAGAAGGCCCTCTGGGGATATAAGACTGAAAGGTAAAACTGCCATCCTCTTGCTTTGGACATATGCTGAAGAACATAAACCTATATTCCCCACTTGCCATTTTAAAATAAATTACGAAAGAAAAACTCAGAATGAAATACCATTTAAAAATTAGAATTAAAAGTGGAAGCAAGAGCAATGATGACAAGGTTTATGCATATAAGTATAACCAATGGACACAGACACTAGAGGGGTGAGGGCATGAGCGGGAGGTGGGGGGTTGGGTATCAATAGGGGGATAAGGACACATATGTAATACCTTAATCAATAAAGAAAAAAGAAAAAAGTGGAAGCAAATTATGATAAGGGCTAAGACGAATTTTTTAAAAGTTGGTAAGTTAAGACAAAGTTTAAATGAGAAAAAAAAATTAAATAAAAGAAAACAAGGCAGGACTAATAAAGGCACGGTTTCTTAAACTCCTACTGGCTAAATACAAAGGTCACTGGAATCACTGAAATTACACAGAATGACTACAATTGCCATACAAAAGACTAGAAGTTAAAAAAGATAAAATGCAAATCAATTAAAGAACAGGTTAATGAGGTAGCATTTGAGTTTCAAATTGTAATATCCTCATGCAGAGACAACCAGGGACCTTTGAACCAAGTTCAGGCAAGTGCTATTAGCATCTTTCCACTCAGTGTCCTCACCAAAAGGGTTCCCTGCAGAGGGACCTTGGCCAGGACAACCTCTCATAGCTGCTGAGAAATCAACATTTTAGGTCCACAGCAGACTGAAGCCTCTTGCTCTATATACCAGAGGTATTTGGGTCCCACTGTGTTCCTATGTTGATATTCCCTCACTGCCAAGAATAAAAAACGCAACTTGTTCAAGTCCAGGTGTTATCCTGATGGTCTTTGACTGGAATGCATAGCTATAATACTTATTCACTGTTTGCTATTTACCACTTTCTCTCCCTTATCATCTCACATAGTCCTCTCACCATACTGTATGGTATTACTATTGTCCCCATTTTCCAGGTGAAGAAACTAGGCATCAGAGAAGCAACACAGATATGAAAAGGTCTACATTTAAAAGTCCAAGTTCCTTTCACGATACCACATCAATGTATTATCCTATCTAATAAAAGGGAAATATGCAAATTGACCGTCACTCCAACACACAAGATGGCTGCCCCCATGTGGTAAAAGATGACTGCCCCATGTGGACACAAGATGGCCACCACAAGATGGCCAGCAGCAAAGGGCAGTTGGGAGGGACCAGGTCTGCAAGGGAGGACAGTTGTGGGTGATCAGGCCAGCAGGGGAGGGCAGTTAGGGGTGACCAGGCCAGCAGAGGAGGGAGGTTGGGGGCGACCTGGCCTGTAGGGAAAGGCAGTTGGGAGGGACCCAGGCCTGCAGGGGAGAAAAGTTTGGGGGGATCAGGTCTGCAGGGGAGGGCAGTTAGGAGTGACCAGGCCTGCAGAGGAGGGCAGTTAAGGGTGACCAGGCCTGCAGGGGAGGGCAGTTAGGGGCAAACAGGCTGACAGGGGAGCAGTTAGGCATCAATCAGGCTGGCAGGGGAGTGGTTAGGAGGTGATCAGGCTGGCAGGCAGAAGCGGTTAAGGGCAATCATGAAGGCAGGCAGTCGAGCAGTTGGGAGCCAGCAGTCCTGGATTGTGAGAGGGATGTCCGACTGCCCATTTAGCCCCGATCCCACTGGGCAGTCGGACATCCCTCGAGGGGTCCCAGATTGGAGAGGGTGCAGGCTGGGCTGAGGGACACACACCCCCATGCATGAATTTTGTGCACTGGGCCTCTAGTTAAATATATTCAGAAAATATGCTAAAACATTTTTCGACGAGTACTAGAAATTTGACTGTGTACATGTCAAGAAAATCCATTCAATAGTAATTTATTGGATACTATCAGGTACAAAGTTGCATGGAGAGATAAAGAGAAAATAGAACAGAATACCAATGACCTCAAATACATCAATTAATACTACTATAAGCTTGATGCAGTTAGTGACTGCATTGAATAATCAGAGAAAGCAGAAAAAAAGAGATTGGATTGCCAAAAGTTCTAAGTTTGGTAAGATAAAAGAAACAGATCACGAAGACGATTGATCATACACACACATATACACACCCTTCCAAATATCACACATAATTACCAGCATACAGGAGGAAGGGTGGAAAATGAGTTCACATTATTTTTATGAGTTAGTGAATGAATCATAGTGACTTCCTTTTGTTGCTCTATACCTCTCGCCCACCTTCCCCCAATCAACACTAGTCTCTATTCTTGGACATGGTACACAAATTAGTAACTATTAACTCACACTAGGTTAATACCATACCTACACTTCACTTTTCTATTTTCTCTCCATAAATGGATCCCAGGTAAATGGTGTACCCTAACCTCAAAAGAAGTAGGAATAAGTTGAACATTGACTAAGAAACATACCTGATCAAAATAGGATGTTTTCTATTTATAAACTGATATCAAAATTTGCATAAATAAAAAGTATTTACTTATTTCATGCAAACAGTATAAATCACTTCTACATAACATCCACTTTAATATAGTGGTTATATGTGTTTTTTAAAGCAGGATGCTGGAATGCTGTTGGACATGATCCCACACAAAAATGTCACTGTCCATTACCACAACCCACATGGTCAAATCCACATTTGTTGTTTTAAATGTTCTTCTGACCTCGTCTGGTCTTCACTTCGAAATTGGCCTAAACAAGGAGAACCAATTGTAAGCCTTGGCCCACTGTTTTCATTACTGATTAACTTCTTATGCCAGTCTTACTCCTTAAGATGATGTCTTAGGAATCTCAGGTAGGTTGGCTAAAAGAAATGTAGGTTGAAGCCACTGAGTTCTCAGATCACTACCTTTCATTGAGGTAAACTATTTTTTAAAATATATTTTGATTGATTTCAGAGAGTAAGGGAGAGGAAGAGAGATAAAAACATCAATGATGAGAGAGAATCATTGATCAGCTATCTCCTGTACACCCACTACTGGGGATTGA